>NW_025935338.1:475075-593993 GCF_000764305.2 Hyalella azteca | reverse complement strand
GGCTTCCTCCATTCGCTTCCGCGATTTTATGTGAAGAAACCTGCAGTTTTCATACGTGCAATCTTCTTTCTGCATAACACTCCAGCACAACTTAGGGTGATGGAACGCGCAGTCCCTTCCTTTTTTGCACCCTCGTGGGTGCCCGCTTCCGTAGGTACAAAATTTATGGCACAGTCTAGGATGTGAAAATCTGCAGCCATCGCCCTTTTTCCCGTGTTCACATTTCTTTTGCAGGTACTTCCAGCAAACACCTTTCTTTGTTGGTGGTCTACTTGAGGGTGCATCTGCAACTTGGGTGAATGGTAGGGGTGGTGGTGTTGAAAGGGTTGGAAAAGCTAGAAGGGATGATGGCAATCCATCTTCTAAGTCCAGCGCCGGCATCACTGCAGCCCTCATCTCGGCCTTCTATATCGCAGGCATCACCGCCGCCTTCATCTAGGCCGTCCAGCGCCGGCATCGCTGCCGCCCTCATCTAGGGCTTCTATCGCCGGCATCACCGCCGCCCTCATCTAGGCCTTCCATCACCGGCATCACCGCCGCCCTCATCTAGGCCTTCCATCACCGGCATCACCGCCGCCCTCATCTAGGCCTTCCATCACCGGCATCACCGCCGCCTTCATCTAGTCAGTCCAGCACCGGCATCACCGACGCCTTCATCTAGGCCTTCCATCACCGGCATCACCGCCGCTATCATCTAGGCCGTCCAGCACCGGCATCACCGCCGCTATCATCTAGTCAGTCCAGCACCGGCATCACCGCCGCTATCATCTAGGCCGTCCAGCACTGGCATCACCGCCGCTATCATCTAGTCCGTCCAGCACCGGCATCACCGCCGCTATCATCTAGTCAGTCCAGCACCGGCATCACCGCCGCTATCATCTAGTCAGTCCAGCACCGGCATCACCGCCGCTATCATCTAGGCCGTCCAGCACCGGCATCACCGCCGCTATCATCTAGGCCGTCCAGCACCGGCATCACCGCCGCTATCATCTAGGCCGTCCAGCGCATGTATCCCTGCTACAGCAATGTGCTGTGTGTTGTTACTCGCACCCACGCTGACCCATGACGATCCGGCCAACATTGCGGAACTAGCATGTTTTACAGAAATAATATACACTCATGCGTGTACATCCTATACTGAATTACGGTTATATTTATGCAATAAATCTGGATCCAATACCTAATAAGTGAAGATGCCTGTAATGTCGTTTCCTTTCAATACCAATCCTAGCTTATTTCATTAAACCGCTACTGACACAAAACATTGTTTTTTCGAATTTGGGCAATCATCAAATTTGAGTAATTAATAAATTAATGATTAATTAGGTATTCTATGTTCTTTTGACTAATAATAATTTACTCAAAGGCCAGTTGGTAACACGGTGAAATCAGGCGAAACGCTCTTTTTCGCCCTGAAATCAGCCGCGAAACGTGCTGAATTTTTTTATGGAAATTTATTCAGCACGGAATTAATTTATGGAAATTTAGACAAACTTGCGAGTTTGCAGCGGCGTAGGCGTGAATAGAATAATATCTTACCTTTCGAGGTTGAATAGTGTGGATATTTATTGTTTGCAATTTATGAATATCTTTGCTGTGCCAATTACGACGTGTAAAGAGGACGAGATGTCCGAATTAAAAAGAACACCTGCCTTTCCTAGATTTTTGATTGCGAGAATTCTTGGCTTGATATGATGAAAGCTGTATCATGTATGCAGCACCGCAACGAGAATTCGCATTCACGAAGCCTCTTCATTCCGACATTTCATCTCATTTCCACATCGTAACTGGCCCGGCAACGGTGTTCTCGAAATCTTACCGACACACATTGCAGAAATTTGCGTACAATTATAGCTCAGAGAAGCGCGATAATTCCTGAGCGAAATGTTGCGGTTTGCTTAGGAAACAGTCGTCTTCGTAGCTGTTTCCTGACAGTTCTACGGAGCTGTTGGTGGTAACAGTCTCGAGCTAAATGTTACAGTACAAGAAAATTATTTTATAATGGTGAAATGATGCATTAGTTGTGCATTGCTGATGATGTTGAGTAATGCTCTTGTTAGTTTAGCAAACAAAAAGCAGTTTTATTGGCGACTTCAGAAATGAAAAGTTGAGCTCAGTAGAAAAACTTAAAACAAAACAAAATATTGCTCAATATTGCTGAGCATTAAATATAGTTTTTCACAGTATATTTGAGCAAATATCGCAATATTACTGAGTATGGAACACAATATAGCAAAAAATCGAACACGGAACAAATTCTATTGTAAAGTATTTTTGACCGCAAAACAAAATTTAGTGCAATGTTATATAGAACATTAAAATGATATATTGGCCAATATTTTTGAACGCTAATAATTTTACGCAATATTATTTAGCCAGAAACAAAGTATTACGCAATGTTATTGAGAACACAAAAGAATATTTTGCAATATTTTAGAGCCCGAGAATAAAATTGTGCAATGCTACTGAGCACGTGAAAAGAGCCAGGAACAAAATATTGAGCAATATTATTGAACACAAGAAAATATTGTGCAATATTACTGAGCACATAACCAAATTTTGCGCAATACTATTGAGCTATAAGAAAATCTTGTACTTTATTAATGAGAATGAAATAAAATGAAACGCAACATTATTTAGCGCAAAACAAAATAAGACATCATAATTGATGTCTTATTTTTTTTGGAGAGCTCATGATCTAAATTTAAAAAAAAACTAATAAACGGTTACCTTTTCTGCTCTGCAAACTCATCAGTGACTGATAGCATAATTTTTTGGAGATCAATTTATATTCATAAAACGTGCATTAAAACATAGTGTTTACAAAAATATTCTGAAAATTTTGCGATTTGTTAGAAAATTAGAAGTGCATCTTATCTGACATAAATGACTCTCAACTATACATAATAATTGGTTACTCGCTTAGCGCCACTTTTAAAATCATGATTGCTGGTTAAAAACATGACAACTGTTGTTAGTTTTTGTTGTGTGCTCCTGTGATAATAATGAGTAAAGAAAGATGCCTTAATTCTGGTTCGTTTACAATGAAGAGCGAAATCAAGCCAGAGTGCGTACAAGACAGCATGTGTTGTCTGGACGGTAAATGATGACGGGATATTAGCGGCTCCATTAAAGCGACATTGCCTGGCCTCCTGCCTTATTGGCCAGCGTAATTAAGATCTAAAGACTTTAATTTATATTGCAAGAGGGATTAATAGATGCATTTAGATTTTATCACCAATGTTCGAATTACTTATTGTTATCTTGATTTGCTTCCTAGAGACACATTTTAGAGATATACGTGATCTTGGTTTGGCTCGCATTTAATGAGATTAAACGGAACTTGAAACACACAGGTTTAGTTTGCTAACAAAAATGTGATAAGTAATTCTTTCTGTATTCTGTGTTGAAGTAACATGATTGCTTGAAAAATCTAACTCTGAACACACAATGGACGTTTTATTTACTTTTAAATTTCCAATAATTATTTAATAATCCTAAATTTCAATCATTTGTTATAATTATTTCGTATACGACATGATTAAATTTCTAGCAGATTCAACTACACGAGCGGCAACCGCCCAACATGTTTGTTAAGGCCTACGGCCTTATCCATAATTTCTCTACTTAATGGATTTAATTAGATTCTAATTGGGAGAATACACAGGCTTTGCATTATTGGACGAGGCTTTGGCTTTACGATCTTATTACCTAATCGCTCAACGATTGTTCTACTAAATTGTAATTATTGAATTGTTAAAGAAAATTAAGAAATAAGAAAAATTGTGAATTTGTTTTGAAGTTAATGCTGCGCATTTTCGGAGTACTTCCCCAATTAGATCATCCAAAATGACTCATAATCTGGTGTAAACTCACTTTAAGTTGAAGCTAGACATTTTTTAGCTGTCATCCCTAGATTCTACAAAATGTTAGAGGAAATAATATAAGCGTTAAATCGTTCTATGAATTTTCGAACAAATACGAATTTACTGTCAGAATACAGCCATGGTTAATTTAAAGCAGCTCATGATTAGTTCCATTTTTAAAAAGAATCCAGTCTAAATTTTAACCCTTGTTGACAATACATGTTCCCTACCAACATGAGTTTTTCCAAGATTTCAAATGCAAAATTTGGAGTTTGCTGTGACGTGTTTCATACTATTTATGGAAAGAATAAAATTCAAACAAACCGACATCAGTTTTTCAAGATTTCAAATGCAAAATTTTAAGTTTGCGGTGACGTGTTCGATACTATTTATGGAAGGAATAAAATTCAGACAACTTATTACCATGAACAACATAACCTGCACCCCTGCCTCCGAGATGAGTTGTTCACGGAAGTCGCCATACTTCAAGGAATTTGCTTCAGCAGATTGAGCATCGGAAGCCACGGTCTGCATCGACTACCAATGCCGAGAGCCCGACGGCGGTTCTTTGCTCAAACGAAATTTCGGCCCAGCGGACGAGGTAAGCTTGGCTCCTCGGGAAAAAGTTGTAGAGTTAACATCACTTCTATAATCAATATGGGTAATATTATGAATTTAATCAATTGATATGATCAATTTAATTAAGATATGATTGATAAAACGACTCTGTGATCGACACAATGACGATATGATCGCGAGAATGCTGTTGTGATTGATTTTGAGACGACGGTATCGATTTAGTGACGATATGATCGATATAGTGACGATTTGGTCGATTTAATGACGATGTGGTAACTTTTATGACGATAAGATCGATTTATTAACGTTGTGATTGACTTGAGATGATAGTTTGCTAAAATCGATGCACCGGAGAATTTTTCTTACATTATTTAAGTAATACAGTGAGCAGTAAATAAATAAAATGATAGCAATAAAGATTTTAAACTTTATAATTTTTAGGGGACACCAAAAGTTGATTATATTTTCAATGTAGAAGAATAAACATCGATTGAATTAGAGTCAGTGTTTTCTTGTGAGTTTTCCTTCGAGTTGAGGGATACAACTTTGCAACACGCGAGTCAGCAGGTGGCGACACTGCAATTCAAGCAGCAGCTGAGTGTGCGATAGATTCAAGAGAATAAAAGACATAAGTAGCACATTGAAATTATGTTCGGCCATATATGCTTGGCTCACTTGTATCGTTTTTGTTTTGATGTTCCAAGCGATTCTTTTAACGAAAGAAATGGCAGTAAACTGAAATGGTCACGCAATGAGTCGAAATGGCTAAGGAATAAAATTCAATTTGTTATATAGGTTTGATTTGTGTCCGTGCACTCACTTCTTCAAATTTGTCAGCAGTACATATAATGAAATTGTATCTGTAGAAAACTGCACGAAGCTCAGAAGTCATGTGTATGATTTGATCTCTACTCTTACCGTTTTCTACGCACGTGAAACATTTCGAGTTTTATTACAGTAACTGAAAACTTTTCAATTTGACTAATTAATTCGAGCGACAATGAAACATTTCGGGTTTTATTACAGTAATTAAAGTCTTTTCAATTTGACAATTTAATTCTAGCGACAATGAAACATTTCGGGTTTTATTACAGTAATTGAAATTATTTCAATATGACTAATTAACTCGAGCAACACTGAAACATTTTGGGTTTTATTACAGTAACTAAAATCTTTTCAATTTGACTCATTAATTCGAGCGACAATGAAATATTTCGGGTTTTATTACAGAAATTAAAATATTTTTAATTTGCCTAATTTATTCGAGCGACAATGAAATATTTCGGGTTTTATTACAGTAACTAAAATCTTTTCAATTTGACTAATTTATTCGAGCGACAATGAAACATTTTGGGTTTTATTACAGTAACTAAATTATTTTCAATTTGCCTAATTTATTCGAGCGACAATGAAACATTTTGGGTTTTATTACAGTAACTGAAATCTTTTCAATTTGACTAATTAATTCAAGCGACACTGAAAAGTTGTGTAGTTGGCAACAAGTGCCTCAAGCTCCAGCTCTCGAGCCGTAAATTTCTATAAGGAAGAAACGAGCAAGGACCGCTAACGCTCCGCGGTGGCCGTTTTCAATTAATTAAAGCTAAAACCTGGCTCATGTTTCTTGCTTTGCGATCCCCAAACACATTGGCTAGAAGCCTGGAGACTTACGGTTTTCTTATATTTGTACATTAGGTAGTTTTTCATAATAATTATTACATTATGGTGAGATTAATTATTCGTTTCATTGTATTTTCAATATCGGTATAGGTTCTAGAAAATTAAGTTTTAATTTTTCTAGGATTTAAAAATTAGATACTTTCTCAGAATATATAATATATTGTGGTTAGATAATTTCTTTTTTAAATATTTTTTTAAATGCAGTAAAGGGAAAGCGAAGGCAGCAGTTCCAAAAAATGGTTTAAATTGTAACGTTTGCCATCGCTTAGGCTTTACTTACAGCAAGTGTACGACTTGCCGTAGAAATCTGAGTGCATCCTTTCATGTCTTGCGTTGAAACCGCGTGTAAACTTTTGGAATGAATTTGTTGGAACAAATCGAGAACTGCACGTTGCAACAATTATTTGCGGTTTATAAATGCAAGATATTGATTTGTTTCTTGCCAAGAGTACTCCATTGCATAGAAGAAAACATTTTTTTAGACAAATCGAAATCAACTCTCGTAGTTTAGCACGTTATCGAATCCTCGAGTGAACTGCCTTCCGTAATGACTTCCACGAACGGGTTTAGCCGCCATTTGAATTGGCTGCAAAACTCAATAGCTTTAGAGCACCCGGTGCCGAGAATTTTAATTACCACTTCTGCTTTGAGACGCTCCAACTTCTGCTGCTCATAACCTCAATGGACTTCTAAGAATTCCACTCCGCTATCATGGCTGAATTTCGTAAAATTAGTAATCGTTGACTGGCTAGTTATATGCGGGCACGACCAAAATATGCTATTAGAATATAACTTGGCTTCAAAAATATCATTATTGCAATAAAAACAAGGTTAACATGTGCAGGTTCTTCCCTAAAATTATAATCATTATTCTGCACCTGAATTATTGTGGTAAACAGGCATCAGCGAGCCACCAAATCTGATGATAACAGAATTTATTTCCTGGTCTCGCGGTGAAGCACTAACTATGCACGCTGAATCTCAATGTCTTGGCAAGGCTTTGGCACTTGTGAAGCTTTACAACAACCTGATCTCAGAGGCATAGACCCAAAGAATCCTGTACGTATCGAAGATTATAGGAACGGCCTCGCGAGGATCATTGCAGGCAAATAAATGTGTCTCTGGAATTGCTGCACAGGCCTGCCACAAAATTCGCGCTCACAGCCATAGGCCTGATCGAAAACATGTCTAAACTTCTTCTTGGATATTGAGGGCCGCGGTTATCGTTTCCAGCGAATGAGTATCAAAGAGAACAACAGAGATGATTGCGATTGTCAATCAATACTTTGCAATGGGAAAGATTAATACTGGGTGGGAGATAATTCTAAAGGAATTTCCCCAGAGTAGAAAATATAAAAGGCAAATATTAAGGAGTCTTTCCTCAGGTATGGAAGCTGTAGAGGCATGGCGATCAAAGATCTATTTGATAATACGGTACGTGAGAAAGGAATCTTATGTATACTTTAATGTTATTTCATTTAAATTTTGAAATCAGTTAAACCAAATTCTTCACAGGGAAGAATATGCTTAGAAGTAAAGCTGCTCAAAATTGGATATCAGCCAAGAACTCCGTCTGGAATTTAATTTTTGGGCAATGAGCTGCATGCATATTATGCTAGAACGTCAAATAGTTTTATGCATTTTGTTACTTGAATTTAAAGCATTTCCATTAAATCTGCATCAACATTTTATTACATAATTAAGTATAATAGTAATACATAATCACGTATAATCATTTGCACATGCTTATCCAATTTGTGGTTACTTACGTCGACCACGAATTTTGCAATTTTTTTCAACCTTCATAATATCCACCAAAATTATGAGGGTCAAATTGGCACCAAAAATTGCAACGGCACTGAAACGGTCATGAGCACAAGTCATTTCAGCCGCTGAGAGCTGATGGAACAAAGCGTGCACGCTCCCTAGACTTTTTCGAATGATCTTCTCTTGTATGAAGACTCAGCCTCGAGTTCGTCCATGTTAATTCGCAGCTAACTTGGCTTCAGGCCAGCCATGAGTGCACCAGTCAGTGCCAGAACTTCGTACTACACAAAGAAAATGTGTAAAAAAAGACTTCAATATTCGAGAGCAGAACATTGTGGTAGGTTTTTGAAATTTTTTATTATTTTAAAAATTACTCAAGCTTGAAAATGTATGAAAAATTCTTATTTTTAAAGGCACAGTGTACGCACTGAAAATTTTTAACCCTTTTTCGTGAGTTCGGGCGTGGCTCAAGCCCTGAGAAAAAAGAATTCTTTGACCGAGAATTACTCCCTGAAACAAAAATACTGGAATTTTTAGCAGGCCAACTGGGACGAGTTCTAATTAACGAGTGACGTTCCCTTAAATAATCTGAGCTTACTTCAGCAATTAGAACGTCTTTCATTAGCAACGATGCCTTTCATCCAAAAACTTCACTACAAAGACTACACACATTCGGCTTGCTTAACACATTCAGCTAGAATGAAAGTATTACAAAATTAAAAAAGTTGGTCATAGTTTCATAATTAGATTCGGATAAAAAGTAAAAAAAAATTATTTCAGAAATCGTATGCTTTAGAATGTCAACGCATTATACATCCTTACTACCAGCGCGACGACGCAACCAAAGAAATATTAAGCAGTGGCGGGAACTTTCATGACACAACCAAGAAGCGATCACACTACGGGCACTTTTCTGCTAAAAAGTTCAACAATTATCCGCTGCTGATCTCTATAAACAACTGCTAAAACTATGCCGCAAGGACGCACCGGCCTTCATGACGTGCAATATTGCACACGTAAGCACATCTTTCTTAAGACACATCTAATATGAAAATGTTGGCAGCTAATGTTATGCTACTTACTCGGTCATGCTATGGGTACCATATTACAAGAATGCAAACTCATAAATATTGGACAAAACTACTCTTTATTTCTAATAAAAAAAAAAATAATTCACCGATTTTCCATCGTTCACGCTAGCAAAGTTACTTACATCGATTGTGTGAGAGTTGTGATGAAAAAAAAAATTTCATACCAAAGCAGGTTTTACTATAATGTTGCGGATAACGCAAAAGATCGCAAAGTGAATAAAATTTCAAGTTCTTGAAATTCAATCTAGCCCCCTATTGCTCTTTTTTCAGTTGTGTGAAAGTTAATCTCACAATCTACCCTCCGACGATTGAGAGGAGCACCATTTAATCGTTGGTTACCCAGACCAAGCTTGGCCTGTTTCAGTGTTATGTCCGCTATCTCTAATCGGGCTGTGGATAAGAAAGTGGTTCACAGTTAAGAAAATACGATCCATTCATTTTCTTAGTGTACACTCAGAGAAATAAGTGAAACTTTTTAAAAATATTGATGTACTTTTTGCACTTGAGTGAGCCATCCTAATCTGGTTTGTTTGGATAAATGGCAAATCGGAGCTACCTCTGTTAACTTCTCGTGCCGCGAGTAAGAAAATGTCAGCATTTGTACATTATGACCTATTCATTTCTATGTGTGCGATAGAGCAGTTAACGATGATATGTTTGATCACTTCATCCATCAAGTCTAAGTTGCCGCTATCACTGAAACGATTTCTTGTTAAGGTTGTCACTGAACTCTTAAGAGGTTCTAAATAAAATGATAAATGGCCTTATTTTCAACGAAACTTGTCTAAATGAAGGGCTCAACCCTATATATGCGTATAATATAATAGAGACAAGTAGCTAACTGAACCCTATATATGCGTACTCTACCCTATATATGCGTATAATATAATAGAGACAAGTAGCTAACTCAACCCTATATATGCGTACTCTACCCTATATATGCGTATAATATATTAGAGACAAGTAGCTAAGCTCATACACTTCTTTAAGGAGCGTACGCACGACAAGCTCGTTTCCTTGAGATGTCCCAATGTTCCATCCACTCGAGAACTTCATCCTAATTTGCCGAATTTTTATGGCCTCAAGTACACCTGAAGTCGAGAATTTAGGCGAGCACCAAAAAGTGGAGCGCTTGCTCGAGGACGCCACGAGGAGCAGCGTGGAATTGGAGCAATTCTAGGGCTGCTCCATTACAGTATTACAACCATGGCTACTTCATTACAGTATTAGAACCATGGCTGCTGTATTACAGTATTAGAACCATGGTTGCTTCATTGCAGCATTAAAACCATGGTTGCTCCATTACAGCATTAGAACCATGGATGGTCCATTGCAGTATTACAACCATGGCTGCTCCATTACAGTATTACAACCATGGCTGCTCCATTACAGTATTAGAACCATGGCTGCTCCATTACAGTATTAGAACCATGGTTGCTCCATTGCAGTATTACAACCATGACTGCTCCATTACAGTATTACTACCATGGCTGCTACATTACAGTATTAGAACCATGGCTGCTCCATTGCTGTATTAGAACCATGGTTGCTCCATTGCAGTATTACTACCATGGTTGCTCCATTACAGTATTACAACCATGACTGCTCCATTACAGTATTACTACCATGGCTGCTACATTACAGTACATGGCTGCTCCATTGCTGTATTAGAACCATGGTTGCTCCATTGCAGTATTACTACCATGGTTGCTCCATTACAGTATTACAACAATGGCTGCTCTGTTGCAGTATTAGAACCATGGCTGCTCCATTGCACTATTACATCCATGACTGCTCCATTACAGTATTAGAACCATGGCTGCTCCATTACAGTATTATAACCAATTTGCGCCATTGCAGTATTAGAACCATGGCTGCTCCTTTACAGTATTAGAACCGTGGCTGCTCCATTACAGTATTAGAACCATTGCTGCACCATTACAGTATTAGAACCATGGCTGCCCCATTGCAGTATTAGAACCATGGCGTCTCCATTGCAGTATTAGAACCATGGCGGCTCCATTGCAGTATTACAACCATGGCTGCTCCATTGCAGTATTAGAACCATGGCTGCTCCTTTACAGTATTAGAACCGTGGCTGCTCCATTGCAGTTTTTCAGCCATGGCTGCTCCATTGCAGTATTAGAACCATGGCTGCTCCATTGCAGTATTAGAACCATGGCTGCTCCATTGCAGTTTTTCAGCCATGGCTGCTCCATTGCAGTTTTTCAACCATGGCTGCTCCATTGCAGTATTAGAACCATGGTAAATACGCTGTACCAACATGCTCGGTACGAGAAATCAGGAGATTGTGACAGTTTGAATACCAAGAACGAAATACTAAGAAAAGTAATCCTAAATATTCAACATAACAGGACATGAGAGGACTTCAGGTATGGACTTATACGCCCGAAGGTATTTTCATTTGCTTCAAAGTTCCTGGTAAATTCAGCGGAAGTCGCCACGTGCATTAGAGGCTATAGAAAAATATTCCGCTAGAACTCCCTCCCCATTTAAAAGTTCAAAAACTCTTTTTAGCAATTTCTTGAGCAGGCGAATGGCGAAAAGTTTCTCGCGCAATAAGTTGCTGCAGATTGCCGGCATTCGCAAAATATATCTCGGGAAAAGATAATTTAGGTTCCCTTAGGAATTCTCGTAGCAGCAGGAGTTTCATTTTAGTTTTTCCAACAAGCACGGTAATCTTTCATGCAAATTAAGTATTTTATCGGATGAGCGCGACAAGGATTAAAGCCAAACTAGATTATAATTATGACGAGGTAAAAAGAACATTCAGCGGAAAAAATATCCTAAAATCAGAATGCATGCGGCATTTGAAATTTGCGGATTCTTCTACGGAAAAAATCATTTTAGTGAACAGATAAACCCAGTCATATCAGAACAATTTTTAATCAGTTTGGGAGTCGAGACCGAATTTTTTATGATGATTTGTCTTGACATCTTTAGGGTTACACGTTTAATTGCAAGTCCTCGATGAACTCCAATCGAAATGTAGTCTGTAAAGAAATGTTAGTAACGTATATTGGCCACTGACTGAATGACAAGTATTTTTCGGATAAAAAATTGAAACCAAATTAATTCATTGGTGACTTCCACAATTATGCTGTGCAGTCGTGGTAAATGTAAACATGTATAAAAGAATTCGGGATTCAACGTTTCATCCCTGAAACGAGGTAATTTTTCATGATGGAATTTTCTTAAAGAGCCCGTCATTCGTGTTTCTGAACATGATATTGGGAATACATTTATTTTTTTACCTACGTTGTTTGATCTTATTGAGGCTTCAAAGCAATCAAAACTGTTAGGTCGGACCGGCGATAGCTTAGCTCAACAATACTTGCAATTTTATAATCTCATTATTCCTGTTGTCCCTAATCCCATCAATAACATGAAGCTTTTTGTGTGCCATTAAAAAACTCGTCATATTATACCCATTCATTAAAAAAATTCCAACTTCATTTTGCACGGAACTTAGAATTCCCCCATTTGATTCTCGTTTCATGACATGAAAAAACTTGTTGTGTGTTTTAGATTCTATTTAAAAATAATAATTGATGAATCAAGCTTCAATTTTTACTTGATTAAATCTTTCTTTCCCAGTTCATCAATGCCTGGCTGTTCTCCAATCATATATAAAGTCCAGAAAATATCGTGCATACACGCGCGATCGTCACCTATATATTCGTGGTGCGTGGCTTCTCACAAGAGGTTGACAAAATTAATATTCATAAGATTATAAACAGTTCGAATTTTACGGGTGGCTTATCACAATTGCTTTCGGGACACTTGATCTGGACAAGACACTGATCCATAACCGAGAACACTATAAGCACATACGAATGTGCTTAGAACACTATTAGAATGAAGGTGACGTATGGCATTGAGTCCTCATAAAGCAGCAAATGTGTTCTGAAATTCGTTGTGAAAAACAATTTTGCTTTAAGGACGACTAGGCACACTGTGAATTTCACAGTCCTGATATATTGTTCCGAGTTTTTATCCCGAGTCTTTATAAGAGCGTGGGCAATAAAAAGAGTTTATTGCTCAAGAAGTCGGTCGTAGTCGTCACTGGGACTTTTCTTCGCGTCTTTGCTCCAAATTTCCACCATATTTTGGGCCTCCAAATGATATTTGACTTCGTAACTGTGCTGCTCCATGTCAAAAGTCCACCCGGCGCTTCCTTATGTAGCAGTTTTATGGGTATTTTTTATTTGCTTCATTCCTGGTATCATTGTTTCACTCCCCAGTCCTATTGTCCAGGGAATCTGGTTTGATTTATCATTTATTCGATTTCTTCTTATCTTTATTCAGTGTTGATTTTCAACGTCGATTTTGCCTGGTCAGTAACCGTTCTTAGAAAAATATAACTCAGTACTAACAGCAGTGAGTGACAGAGAGCGCATTTTCTCGTCGAAGAAAACTTGAGATCACGGACGGACGGACAGACAGACAGACGGACATGGTGAGCACAATAGTGAATTGTTTCCATATATGAGAAAATGCGCTAAAAAGTATTTGGTGTAAAATCTCACTGAGACCATCAAGTCGAAGAATTTATTTATTAATTTTTGTGAAAATTTTTGGAAAAAATATTTACTTTAAACTTGGAGTGGAATCATCAATACGCAAGATATTTTTTTAGCGCATTTTCTTATTTATGAAAAAAGGCGCTATTGTGCTCGTCATGTCCGTCCGTCCGTCTGTCCGTCCGTGACTTCACGTTTTTTGTCGACGAAAAAAATGCGCTCTCTGTCACTCACTGCAGTGAGTGCTGAGTAATATTTTTTCAATTTTGTTGCGTGCTCCCACAGTGCCCTTTCTTTTGGGAACCCCCACCGAAAAAAAAAACATTTGCAGTGCATCCCCCACAATACCTCATGAAAAAGCAGTGGCAATATTTATATTCAACTATATATTCAACATCGGAATCTGTTTTTATCCTCAATTAATTCACTCACAATCTTGTATCTAACTTTGAGAGCGTAAAATGTTTTTTGTCAACTCGCTTCCCATTTCGAAAAGCTTTCATGAAATAAGTCAATCAACTAAGAGCGAGATTCCTGTGTGACAAAAAATTAAATGTTTTATGTGCAGTACAGATGCATTTTTAATGTGTTCTATTATTCCTCCCTCTCTATGATATCCATTCTGTTACTCACGTTTATCTGTTCTGTCATTCACATCGTCACCTACTCACGTTTATCTGTTCTGTCATCTACTCGGCCGCTACTCAGTCAGGTAATTCATTGCTGTCATTACTTTAAAGGATAATTTGAAAGAAGCTCTTTGATATTTTTTCAGCGACACAAATTCCCCTGTTTAGCTGATTTAAATGTAACGGAATCTTAAAAATGGAAAGGATATTCCCATGAGTACACAAGGCTTCCATAATTTATTATTTCACTTCCACGGTCGCAGGTTTCATTCGGGAGCATAAAAATAATTCAATAAATTGAAGAAAGTATTCAAAGGAATTACAGTGCGAAAAAACTATTCTGAATGTGATGAATAATATCAAATAATTATGGAGTGAATACAATAATATTCAAATTTTAAAACAGTGTCGTTGATGGTGAATTTGATCAAATGCTTGGACAACAGTGAAAAAATTTATGATTTTTTCTCTTTATATACAAATTTCTAACCTTTTTTTATCGAAAATATTATCGATGCGTCTTAAAATATTATTAAGATTTGTTGATTTCTATAAACTTCGTCATTTCGAAAGAGAGATAAAAAAACCAAGATTTCTTGAAGTTTGTCCGAACTGAGGCTTCCATTTCACAACTATAAACTTCTGCGCAACTGAGCTAAAGTTTTTGAACTGAACAAACGACGACCGCTCTGTGATAATTCGAGGAAACAACCCATAAAATGTGCCATGCCAAGAATCCTTTTATGTTTTAAATATTGCAATGTTAAATAAATGTTTTAAGATTTGCGCTGAATGCATTTCACAGCCGGAAAACTTAGAGTCTATATGAGGTTTGTGGAGTTAATGTACGTCTATAAACATCGTTGAACAGGCCGCTCATTCTTTCTAAAGATTTGCGTTTTCTTTAATGCCTTGAATGCGGGATGCCATGCAAAACTCTACGAAGAGCTTTCTTTCTAACTCAATGTGAATTTTTCGGCAGAAAATATAATTCTCGAACGGACCTGAGTTGATAAAGGCGAGCTGACTGAGCACGAGCCATCATCGTGAGCCATCTGAGCCCAAGCCTTCATTATGAGCCATTTGAGCTAAAGCCGTATCTCGAGCCGTCTAAGCTCAAGCCTTCATCACGAGCCATTTAAGTTAAAGTGCTTGTGAGCCATCTAAGCTCAAGCCATAATTATGAGCCATCTGATCTAAAGCCGTCATCTCGAGCCATATGAGCTCGAGCTATCATCACGAGCCATCTGAGCTCAAGCTTTAATAACGAGGCTTCTGACCTCAAGCCGTCATCTCGAGCCATCTGAGTTCAAGCTCTAATAACGAGGCTTCTGACTTCAAGCCGTCTTCGCCAGCCATCAGAGTTCAAACCTTCATTGCGAGCAAACTAAGCTCAAGCCTTCATTATGAGCCTTCTGAGCTCAATCCATCATCGCGAGCCATCAGAGTTCAAACCTTCATTGCGAGCAAACTAAGCTAAAGCCTTCATTATGAGCCTTCTGAGCTCAAGCCATCATCGAGAGCCATCTGAGTTCAAGCCTTCATCTTCGTCTCTTTTAATATCTGACAGAGTTTTTGTAATGTTTCATAGCTAGGTCTTTGTAGACTTGCGTAAGTGCATGTAAAATTGCACAACTTTTTATCAAAATGAGATCAGATTTGGGCTGGAAATTAAATCATTTTGCCCTCGTGGTGAAAAGGAATATTGATTTGATCTGTGAGATTTTATTGGATAAAAAAGTGACCGTAATTTTGCTATACCGGGATATTTATATCAATGTTAGAAAATTAACCCGATAACCTTGAGCAGTTAAATAATCTAAATAATCTAATTTTAATTTATTTCGAAAGTCGTGATTTTTATCAGTATCAAGTTAGTGAATAAAGAGTTAATTTATAATTTTTCGTTGCTGTAGGCAAGACCATAATAAAAAAAATATAACTCAGTACTCACTGCAGTGAGTGACAGAGAGCGCCTTTTCTCGTCGACGAAAACTTGAGGTCACGGACAGACGGACGGACAGACGGACAGACAGACAGACAGACAGACGGAAAGTTGGACATGGCGAGCACAATAGTGCATTTTTTCCATGAATGCATGAATGAGAAAATGCGCTAAAAACTTCGTTCGTATGTTCTAATCTTTGCAGATGAACTATTTTTTATGTAAGAATGCCGTGCCAGAATAAAGGTCAGCAGGACAAACAAGGAAGATTGGAGACAAGGACGGAACACAACGAAGAATAACGAACGAAGAAAACACGTTTACTTAAACGTCGAAACAGGTGCGAGTGTGGCTGTAGAACTGGCGAAATTGTCTCTCGCTTTCCGTTGGAGTAGAATTTTTAGCGCATTTTCTCATTTATGAAAAAAGGCGCCATTGTGCTCGTCATGTCCATCCGTCCGACTGTCTGTCTGTGACTTCACGTTTTCGCCGATTTTGAGAAAATGCGCTCTTTGTCACTCAATGCAGTGAGTACTGAGATATATTTTTTTACTTAAATCCAGGAAGCGGGAAGTATGCTCAGAGTTGACGTTGTGATGCGGTGCGTACGGCGTCAGTGGTGCTGGATATTTATTTCCATGCACATTCCCGAACCGAAAGTTTGTACAGTTAATATCTACAACCTAACTCCACTGGGTATGACTCAAAATACATAAATAAATTCCTGTCCAATAAGTTAATTTAAAGCATTTTAGCCAATGATGACTGGCATTATCCGAATCAAAATTTTGGCATATTATCAGATTAAATTGTATAATTTTCTTAATATTCGATTACATTATACGCATACAGTTCAATTATGTTCAAAGCTCATGACTTATGTCTCCGAACCCCGAGTATTCCAAACACTGAGCTGAATATTTAAATTAAGTTTCTACATAATATATCGTTGAACGTTTTCATCGCGGAAATGCTTCTCAGAAATGCGGATTGGAAACAAATGTTTTACTGATTTGAGCACAATTCCGTCGATGATAATGTCGATCGTAATTCGTTAATATAATTATTCGTACTAATTCTTGGTTGCATTTAGTTCTCCAACGTCGTTCCGGTATCGTTTTTTTTTTATTTATTTCTTAAAACGATGTTTCGGTCTTGCTGGCAGATGTCCTCTTCTCCGTGTTGCCTGCACCTGTCCTGCGTGCAGATGTCTTCTCCGTGTTGCCTGCACCTGTCCTGCGTGCAGATGTCCTCTTCTCCGTGTTGTCTGCACCTGCCCTGCGTGCAGATGTCCTCTTCTCCGTGTTGTCTGCACCTGCTTCTGCGTGCAGATGTCCTCTTCTCCGTGTTGTCTGCACCTGTTCTGCGTGCAGATGACCTAACATTGAAGCACCGCTTTCGGTTCCAGTAGACGCACGATGTTTGGCCATAACTCTCCTTAATTTGTTCCCTGACTGAGCACATTGGACATTTGAGTTAGAATTAATATTTCAAATAATAATGGTGGCGGTCTTAGTGATTTACAAGTGGCACAAACTTTTCTTTATTTGACCATTTGAGCCAAATCATGTACGCATGGTAATATAAGATCGAATTTGTTACGATCACCATTCCATCTAGTAATTACTTGTTTGTTCAAATACCTATTTTTCTTTGATTTTTTGAATTATTCTTAGCTCGTCTATAATATTTAACTTGTTTAAAATAAATTTTCTCTTGATCAATAGTCGTGCTTACGAACTAAGTAAATGGTTCTGTCTAGAAATAAAATCGTTTGGTTGCATATTGGATACGACAGTCAGTCGCGTAGAGGCAGTCGACAAGAGAGATTCTAATTTACACTATATATCCCAGCTGCAAGGTATGAGTTTGCGGTCACCAATCACTTAATTGCCT
The DNA here is from genome assembly GCF_000764305.2 of Hyalella azteca. Taxonomy (NCBI): domain Eukaryota; kingdom Metazoa; phylum Arthropoda; class Malacostraca; order Amphipoda; family Hyalellidae; genus Hyalella; species Hyalella azteca. The sequence goes on along the minus strand of NW_025935338.1, from coordinate 575,999 downwards.
TGTTTCTATCCTTTCAAGAGATAAAACTCATGATCACAATGGCTATTATGTAGTGGTTGCCACATGTTAACCGAGGCGGCGTATGCTCAACGACGAAGTTATTGGACTCAAATTTCCCTATAAGTCTTTCGGCGATATCAATATTCACAGAACTGAGTTATGACCGCATATTTCACATTGCTCTTATTTTTTAATATTGAATCTCTGCAATCAATTTTCGTTTATTTAGCATTCACATATAATTAATCTAATGATCAAACGTTGTAATGCATATCATTTTCGCTCTGATCATTCGGGACTCAGAGAACACACTTCACTTCAAGGAGCGAGGTAAACCTTTCTCGTAGAAAGTTAATCTTTCATCTCAAGTAGCGGTCGAGGCTTCTCAAGTCTGGACTTACATTCGGAATGAGAATAAACGTGAATGTCGGAATACAGGAATAATTAGTTTTTTATGCGCATTAATGTGTTTGTTGTGCAGCATTATTATGAAGTACCGATTCATTTCAATGTAGTCACAACTCGAAAATAAGTCTCGAACTTGTAATTCGGCATTTGTAAATTCTTCGACCTTTCATGAGTGGATTCAAATATATTAAATTATAGAAGTTATTCTTCCTACGGTACCTAATAAGGATGATGTATAAAGTTAATATCACTGCAGTGAGGTTAAATGAAATTGTTAAATCCATAATTAATTCACTTCGAAACACCTACTGCCCTTCTTATTTATATATACTCAATAATCTACTTAATTTCGTTTTCAATAATTTAAAAAAGGGGTTATGAGTAAATATTCAAGGAAAATTGTGGCAATCAATAGGAAGGTAAAGATCGACTCGTTGATGTTATGAAGTTTTGTTATTATTTAAAATAACAACGTTTTCGATTGAATTTCGGTAGCCTTAAGTTCCGATGTCAGGTTCAGTCATAGTTCGTTAAGTCTTGATATTTATTCAGGATAACGCCAGTAGCTTGGAATCTTCAACGTGACAGACCTGAAGAACCCCATAGAGAGGACAGAGAGAAGAGGGACATCACTCTGCTCTGCTGAGATAACAAATGACACAATAAATAAATGTAGAAATTATCAAGACAGGAAGATAATACCATGATACATAATCCAATGAACCATATAGACATTAAATAAAGAACACTGTTCCAAATGCACTCGTACCTGAGAACAGCGAACTGCAGCATGTAATAGCTCAGTCAGCCTCGCAGGAATACCAGAGACAAAGTGCCGTTACATGACTGGATAGCCCTCACGTCAATCAAGTATTATTCCTCGCATTAGTGCAGATAACAATTTTACACCTTAAATTAATAGCAAGAACTGGTATACGGTATTTTCGTAGAAAAGGCTTGAAAGATGCAAGATTTTACTGCATAGTATGCAGATCTATCATCATTTTATGATGAGTCGACACCCGCTGCATTATTCATAATTAATAATACTCTGCCATATCTACCAGTATCATTAACATCAATCGCTACGATTACATATCATTAACAGCCCTACTCACAGATAAGGTAATCGGAAGTTATGCTAGTTTTTTACGAGGCATAAGTGCTTACTTTGCTTTTCAAATGATGGCAATGCACCGACATTGAATAATATTACTGCGAGTCTAATATCCAGGCTTCATTCTATTTTACCACAGCCGTAACCTTATCGACCATAAGGCCAAATTACTACGCAAAATTGCTTCCATTTCCTGAACGCAAGTAGGTCTCTGAAGGCCATACATAAAATTAACCTAATCGAAATTCGGAAGTTTCAGTGAATGGAATGGAAAGTATTCTTTGCTAACTATTCAACGTCTTTCAACGGAACTCAAACTTTTCTATCCGAGACTCTTAATTAAAGTTAGTCATATTTAAAAAGTTGAATTCGTCTCGGTGCCTTGAAATGTAGCGCGGAAGTAGCACAATACTCATAATGTAATATAATATAATCTAATCTAATATAATATAATATAATATAATATAATATAATATAATATAATATAATATAATATAATATAATATAATATATAATATAATAGTCCTGTTCAAATTTTCTCGCACTATATATTGGTGAAATTCAATGTAATTTGGTGCTTTTTTCGCATAAAATACCATGATACCAAGTTCAGTTTTGCATAAAATGCGGATCCGACATGTAGACATTATAAAATGGTCATACTTTTAAAAATAGTCTACATTCTTCTATCAGCCTTTTATCCAGCATATATCTTAGCTCAATAACTATTTTACTATTACAAATTTTTATGTCTTTTACCGCAGTTTCTGTTGCCCTCAGTGCTACGAAATCTTCAGGGTGTGTTTTGGCCTTCCCTCAACAAGCCCTCAACCCAAACGCTTTAAGCCGCACTCCGTAATCCCTCCTACGGTCTCTCGTCTGGGATTGGATGCGTTCATAACTCCGGTCCATGTAGTAGATTTTCCTGCGAAGACTCGGAATGCAAATTAAGCTTAGACAAAGCTTCTGTACGAAGCCTGGAGTCATTTAAGCTTTCCTACTGTCATGCAAACGAAGGGATCGACGGTGATTTCGAGTAACATTTTATAAAATAACATTTGACTTCTAGCGCGGTATTCTGTCTAAAAGTAGCTGGGAATAATGTTTGTTATGACATTCATTCATGTCGGAAATATTTATGTGAACGAAGAATACTGGTTATTACTTAGAGATTAATCAACATGTCACAATAGTGGCAAAGTATTCACACTATGATTAGAAAACCCCATATTTACTTTAATTACTGATTTCTTATTTCGGTCAAGAACTTGTTCAAGTTCTTTAATTATTGTATGATGTAAATGATTATTACATAATTGTCAATATAATAAATTGTAAAAAAAAATAAAAAAAAAATAAAAATTTGCAATAAAGTGCAAAAAGTTAGTGAGAAAGAATGTACTTGAATTGACATCGAAGTGAATGTTTCACATCAAATGGAAAGATAGAGGTACAAATTTATCTGGTTATACATATGAAGTTCCTGATATCAACTTATTATTTAGTTTGTTTCTTACAATTATTATTTAAATGACGCGATAAATATCAATTTAATTAAAAACTATTATAAATATTTACATATATCTTGCCCATATATCTAATATATCTTGCCCCATTTAGATTTTATGTATGCCCCGTATATTAATTAATTTATAAAGAAGTTTACGCAGTCGCGGCCGAGCGAAGTTCAAATACGGGCTAAAGACGAGCTCAGTCTCCCATTAATTATCTACGCTTAATTTATTCCTTCCATTAATCACCTACGTTTATTTCCGATTTGTTAACCACTTTTCAATTAAAGTAAGCGAGTTAATTTATTACACGATTCATTTTTGCTATTCGTACTTTATTGTCATTATTTTTAACTTATACGAATTTATTATAAAACTATTCACAATTATGGAATCCGATTTGATTCATTTAATAATACTCTTCGTGCTACATTATTAATATCTTCTTATGATCCTAACTTATGTAAATATTATCAAGATTCAATAATGAATTCAGTCAAGATTCCATGATACCCTTCGGCCCAAATGTTAATGAGTTTGTATTATTTTGAATGCGGATCACTTTTGAAAGTCTATAAATTACAGAAAAACAGTGATTAATGTGTCACGGTATGATCGACGCTAATGTGAAGCGGTTTTCTAGCATATATGTATAGGATAGCACCGATAAGTATTTTAAGAAAACCTTCGAGTTTTTTGAAGCGAGTTAAGAGATGATTTGATACAATAAATTTTTATTGGAGTTCGCAGTGGTTTCTGCACAAAATTGAAGATACCAAGTTCAAAGTTTGAAGGTGAATTTTTGAAGGTATCAAAACCTATGGTGAAACAGATCGCGTTATAATCAGACGAGGCATGAAACAGAAACATATACGAGTTAAAACAAGGCTCATACGGAATCATCAGAAAAGCCAAGTTGAAATTACAATACGAGAAAGCCGTGAGGTTCTGCAACAAGCATGCCTGACACATATCAGACTGGGCTGACGAGATTGACAACTAACACTTTCGTATCTTGTGTCAAGGGTCGAAACCATTTATAATTGAGAGACCTCATCAACTATATACAAATACATGCCGAGTAGTTACCACCCAGTACCCATAAGGTAATCATAAAGTATTAATTGCATTCATTTATTTAACTTAAAAACAAGTACTAGCCTAATAAGATGAAGACCATGGAACCAATGATTTAAATTTCAGTTAAATCTCGTTATCCTGAAACCTGTAATTAAAAATCTTGTAATCCTAAATCCTGTAATCTTAAATCCACTCAAACCTAGTTGACAAATTTCACTTCAAAGTGCGGTAATTAAATAAGTTCCATTCCAATCGACTATCACCATTGAACATTGATTCAACCAAATAAATGATTTTTTTTCTGAAAATGTAAAAATTGAAAACTACAAAACAAAATTCAATTGTTTGAATCGCTTTCCGCTCTTCCAGTTCTGCAATGGCTTGCTATTCTCTTGCAAAGAAATCAATTTTATTTTTCGGTTATATCCCGACACGATATGTATCCTGGATACGCTCCCAAATAGCCCTTATATATTTGCTGTGCCAGGCTTCAATCAAACACATACATAAAAAATTAAAATATAATAAAAAATTGTTGTTTTTAATGCCTTTATAAATTTGGGAGGAATGCACAGATAGAAACCCTTAGCTTATTTTCCAGTAAAATTTTACTTCTACAAGCTGAAAAACTCTTTACGAATTACTTCCGGCTGATGCAACGTTTGATTTTTATAGTAAAAATTTTAACTTTCAAAATCTGTTATGATAAAAATTTAGAGAGCTCTACCAAGCCGACTATTTTCACAGTTATACATTTAATTTTCATGATGAAATTCTACTTATACTCGGGCGCAAATAATTAAGCCATTACTTCAATTTTGATCCATAGTCTGTTATCTTTCAAAACAATTTTTCAGATATCAATATCATTGATGAGACTCAGAAATTTCTAATTGTATTTATCAATATAATTTAAATCAAACTTCAAGCCTCACGTTTCATTAAACTTTTTCAACAATGGTTGGAAAATATATTAATTGAGTTCTATCATTAATCAGTGATCCCGAGCATAATATCCAGCTCAACGAGTTTCGATAATTACGATAAAACTCTAGACACGTTTCTAAAAAGTTATACAATTGAATCAACTTTAATGCATCATCAATTTAAAAGTTGCATTGGTTAAGCGGTGTTTTTGTTGGTGAAAATTTTGAACGCTTCTCCATACTTCGAAATCCTGGGGTATTCAGGACGAACAAATTACCGGGTCGTTGTTGAAATTTTGTTAAAGGTATTTCAATTAAAAATTGTTGAAGCATAAATTTGTTATAATTTACGCAAATTTATGCAAAATGCACCGCCAATTATACTTGTAGCTTGATGTTCAATTTCAGCCGGAAGAATATGTTTTAATAATTTTTTTATTATATGTAAAAAGCTCGCTGCTCGCTACTGCGCTATATATCAGATAAGAATCATGACATTCTGAATAAAAGCTGTGATGCAGTATTAGTGACTGAATAAAGATAATTATGGGGCTGACCACAATGAATGATAACAATGAATGTTTTCATTTCATTCATATCGTGTAGCACACATGATGTAGTGTGAAAAAATGTCCGATGCGTCTATTGCAGTCAACGTGGCGCGTTACCATCGCGTTACGAATGCGTAATAAATGCGTTACGAACGCATTTTATAGCATCTGTAATACGCGATCAATGTACAAGACGCACGTTATCGATAACTTTGGAAAACTTTATGAACTTACAATGAATTCATATTGAATGCTCGATGTGCGCAATCAATGTGTTATGAATGTGCATTGAATGTTCGATGAACGTGCTATTAATGTGTTATGAAAGCCTTCAAGATGAGCGCCGAATGTGCAATGAGAGAGCACTGAATGTTCGCAGAATGCATCATGAAGGCAATATCGTCTTGGTATGACAACGACGACTGCATTCATTGCTATAGCGCGTCTGTAGCGACATTCATTTGTTCTAACGAGCCTCGCGAGCGCCGTGCAGCGGTGCTTCCGAGGCGAGAATGGCGTGCGTCTGATGTCAGGTTCGGTTTGTCTCATCAGAACCCAGGCTTGTATTGTAACCATCTTACCGAGACATATTGTTCTTATTTTTATGTGATTTAATTTTTTACATAAAAGTAGCAATTATTTATGTGCTAAAAAATGCGGCTAATAAGGGAATATATAAAAGAGAACATATGTAGTTGACGTTTGTTTAGGTTAAACTGGTACTGTTTTAATATCATCCAGTGAGTAATATATTTAACAGTGACCAGTACTACAAAATTATAGCCGCAGTTAAAACACGATTCACAACACGCGTGATGATAAATTTTTACGCCGTTTTGTTTTTTACCGCAAATTCAGTTGCTCTTATAGCGAGCTTTTCATTGTTGCATGCGCGCCACGTCGACTATAGGACGCTTATTTGGCAGCCCCGCCTGACACGTTGAGTTAGTGTCACACTCTAGATTGAGTGTGGGAATCAATATGAATAAAATGAACTACATATAGAATAGAATGAAAAGAATTAGTGACTTACTGATGTGTAAAAATAGGCAGTTTGAATATTGTCAATAAAATGAAGAGAATTGATAACGAGAAGGGTATCTACCTTATTTATTTCGTGTGACCAAATGATTGACAAGGACTTTGAACATTCGCCGTTTTATAAATACGTTAGCATGGCCTTGAAAAATATTGATCAATTTTAAAAACTACTTAGTAAAGTGTTAAAGTATTACCCATACATGAACGTCATTAATTATCGAAGTATTGTGAGTATTTTTAGAGCCATTTTTTGAACCATAACATGCATCTTGAAGCATTAACTTAAATTATCATGAGTTTTTTATGAAGCCACTGCAGTATTACGCGTGTCTCAAAAGCAATATACCAAAATAATAGAATATTAGAACAAAAATTTCATCATTTATGTATCACAGGTATTTAAAGGAAACCACGAAATACATTTTCAATGCATTAATTGTAGTATTACAAGTATTTTACAAGCCATTAATTGATATTGTATGAGTATTTTTTTAATTGAAGTATTGTAAGATCATTAATTTCATTTTCAGTCGCCCTTTAAAGCCGTCTATTGAAGTATTATGAGTTATATAAACTATATTAATATTCAGAAATGACTGAAATTACGACCATTACTGTCCAGAGATGAAATTAGAATCTCTTTGCAGCAGAAATTGTTTAATCAAGTGATTCAGAAATGATTGAATCCACATCCCTGAAATTACCATCTTCAATGCTAATAGTTGTAATTAACATGTATCTCGAATTTGGCGAGTTTTAGGGAAGTTTTTTTTTTTTACGACAGTTACCGGTTAATTGAGTAAATTTGTTTTGATGTGATGTTTTTAGAAGCAAGTGTCACCCGTGTTCTAGAAGCGAAATAATGATTAATTAAGAGGGTATAAAAAGTATTTTATTAAAGGATTTGGCGCGCTATAGAAGTAGTAATTAATTAAGGTATTAGGATGGTTTAGCTAGCCATTAATTGATATTTGATGAGTATTCTCAATGCATACACAGAAATTTGACACCCGGGTTTTTGGTACAATCTAGTTTTCAACACAGGATGGTAAATCGCATCATAAACAACACTCACTATAATTTATTGCGCAATTTGGCAGGTGCATTCAGTAGAATTTACGAATTACAGTCCACTTAAATACGCTGTCATTATTCACATGAAGAGAAATGCTTAATTGCGATCTAAACAAACACAGACCATTGCTACGTAGATGGCAAAGCTTAATACGGAATAAAATGATTTTTGTAATGTTGAAAGAGTATAAAATGGATTCATTTGATTCCTATTCTTTTCCTACACGTTCCCCTACAAACGGAAAGTGTAAGTCATGACGCGCCGCATTTGTTGAGTTCAAAAGGTGTTAATATATAGTAATTATAGTAAGCCTGAGTTTTCATTAAAATAAAATTGAGATAAGATATGAAGGACATTCATATGCTTATTATATATTTTAGGTACTTTAACCATCGTTCACAATTATGCCTGTAATATCTCGCAAAATAATTCAAATGTTCTTATAAAGTGAGCATAATAATGTACAGCTTGAGACTTGTGATTAATCGTATATGAGTAATTTTTTTATATTGCGAACAATGTTGGCAGTAAATAAGTAAATTTTTTGTCACTCATAATCTCCATGAATAGTAAGTTTGTGAATTTTTTGAATCCATATTAACTATTACCAAATATTTTCTAGAGTAAATTATTTTGGATTTGTATGAATCTTGAATGGATAATTTTTTCATCGATGTAAATACGTATTAATAGAATATAAGTAAATTAGCTTCAAAAGTCGTCAACAGCCCATAAACATTATTGCATTACACGAGTTACCCCTCGTCGACTTTGCCCTGATCAGTCGATGCGTGGTAAGCGCACGCTCCCCTCATAGCAGCTGAGTCACGTCAATTTAATTCCCATATTTTAATCCTGTACCAATCTTTTGGGATTAAACTCAAACGAGGCTCCATCCCAAAATATAATTCGCGTTTCACCATAGGATTCTACATGTCGTCCAAAATGTATAAAACCGAGAACCCAAATGTAATAACATCACGTTAACTAAATTTACCCCGTTCGTTCACGAGGTTTATGCCAACACTTAATTATAAATTTAAAGAGAGAATTACAATTAGTTCTAACGTATTGATAATGTTAGCTCTTTTTTATTAGTTTTTAAGTAGTTTTTTTAGTTTCGCGATCAACATAGTACAGTTTATTTCTATTAGACTAAAACTAGGATCTGAAAAACCATTTGGACAATTTAAATGGAAAAAATCGAATAATTTTGAATAACTTCATAATGTGAGGATACAAGTATCGTGAGTAAATGACGAAATAAGGAAATGTGAATGAATCCATTATACCGTTAAATCGTTGAATCAGAGCCATTATGAGTTATATTATTCACAAGGCCATGAATAAAGTGCTGAATATTTTTTGGAAAAAGCAAAATTTTAGGAAATAGAAATCAAATCATTATTAGATCAGTAACTTCATTAGGAAATGAAGTTAGTATAGTACAGTTGTAGTACGATGGAATAAGATCAAATAAATCTAAAGCAATTTGGGTAAAACTCTAGTAATATAAAACTTTTATTACCTCATAAACTCTTAATATTTCAATAGTTTAGTCATAACGTTGAAACCATAAACGGTATAATTGATGTCTGAAGCATCAAGCATATAAAACAGGTTATATGTTACAATTTTATTAACTGATGGCGACTGAGTTAACTTTAATTATTATTAATTTTCACTAAATTCAAAACTTTCCTACCCTTGTAATTTATTTTAGTTGAAGAACCTTGAAAATTGAAGAAGAATAAAGAAAATTGAAAGTCTTCCAACAATAAATTGTTCCTGAGATCTCAGTTTCAACTAAGTTGCACGCGTGCTATCATTGAGATATGCTATAAAATAGGATTTATTATGAAGGCACGAGAATATCGTGCACAGTTTAGGTTCCAAAATAAGGACAATTAACTGAAGACTGCCTAAATCAATGGACGATAAAGAGATGAGCTATAGTGAAGGAGAGAGCAACGTGTATATTCAAGACTATATGCAGAAATGAACAATTCGATGATTAATATAAGTTAATGTAGGGAAATTGTAAGGTCTTGCCGACGCAGTTCTCGAATGGTTGAACGAATAAGATTTAATTTTGAACCATGTTTCAGTTTCTCTAATCTCAGTAAGTAATATTCGCATTTGAAATTATAATAAGGGATTTATTTGAAACCTGAATTGTTGCAAATTTTAAAATCACCTATTTAAAAAACCGGTCTCCTTGCAGCACCTCAAAGCAAATGACTCACTCAAAATGTGCCGAAACATTTACGTTCGAGCAGACAACCGTACAAGGGCCTTTCACCCCAGGCCAAAAATCTTTACCCCAGAAACACGGTTTGTGCACTTCACAAATTGGGGGAAAATTCTGCTAACGCGGCTTCGAGAGTTGGCCAGAGATCTGCGAGCAAGTCTCTGTTTTAGAGCATGAAATTATTTGCCTGCAGCGTCATTTTCTGAGCCCTCAGCCCGCGTTATGCCAACACTAGGCCATTTTTGTGCCAAAGTAGCAGGGAGTTATGGGGCCTCTGGAAAAATACAAGAATTCGCTTCTCAGCCAGCTTCAAGTCATCGCAAGTTCAGGGAAGTTGTCCAATTTTCCACCCAAAAAATGAAAATTCTACCTTAAAAAACCAAGAATCTGGAGGCCTTAAACGTCGAATGGTTTTTATGTTATTAAAAATGAGTATGAAATGAGTGATTTCTTCTAAACTGGTTTAGTTCCTTATTCTGATATTGAGAATCTAACAATAGATTTTGATTCAGACCGTAATATGTTGGTTACTCGTCGGCAAAGCCGAAGAAATTCACTCCTTGTTTCTGAATTACGTATTCTCTGTTGTGGAAAATTAATATAAGTTAAGCGCCCTCAAACTTTATTTATTGCAATGTTTCAATTAATGTTTCAAATTTCTGTAATTTCTTATTTGGAAACTATAACTTTGATGGCTAATTATCTAAAGCAATATTAAAAATATAAGGGGAAATGTTCCAATTGATTCAAGCTGAATGAACTCAAAAGTCTATTGTGTGTATCCAACTATCCTGCCTTACGATTATCAATGATGTGCAAGTCCAAATGATGTATTTAATCGCGTGATGGTGTCTAATAGAGACGATATCAAGCCTTTCACGCTTGCTTATAACTGTGATCTTCGAGTCAACGGCTTTCAAGTTCCTGTTCCGAAAAGAAATAGATTTTTTGGTTCTCCATTTCACAGCATTTGAATACGAGTATTCCGTGCGGAATAAATCCCTCGTTGGAATATGTGGTGAAAATGCCTAAAAGATTCTGGCTAAAGTGTACATGTCTGGACTGCACAATGCGGCTGTTCAGTCCCGCAACTCGCAGGCGACAATCAGAAAAAAAATCATCTCTCGCATGTCATACGTCGCAGTGAAAGCGTCCGCGCTACGCCACTTTAATTTTGTGATCTGCCGTGTTTGGAAATAAAAAGATGTTTTGTCTTTCAATTTTGATTCGTCTATGTGTTTTATGTAGGTATTGATTAAACCGCAAATTCTTCTTTGTTGTATTCAGAAGGTTATGAATGCGGAAAAGTTTTTTGCTGCTGTATTTTATCTAACAAAAGGAGACCGATGGATCAGAAAAAATTCCCCAGTAAACTTACAGAATTCTTATTTTGTACATGGTATAAATAGTTTAAAACATATTCTGGTTTAAAACATGTTACTATTCAACTGGGAGTTATTGTTCAACTTTGGCGTTAGATTCTCTATTTCACTTGCAATATAAGAACTAAAACCTTGGAACTCGCCAAAAAATCCGACATTTGATATAGAATTGAAATCTCTGTAAATATTGAATATCGCTCATTAGAATAGAAATTATGCATGAATCATTTTGGTATTGCAAATATTTTGAGTATTGATTTTAAGAGCGTGTTTCTCAATTAATTTTATATTTATAACTCGTTTGCTTCACGGTTAAAATGTTGAAGTTACGCTCGACGCGATTACAGTGTTTGCTTCCGTGTTGCTCAGTGACGTGAGGTTCAAAGAGACAAGCGTTCCTAGATTAAGGAGATTTTAATTACTGTTCAATTGATAGATTTCACAAATAAAATATGTTTATTGAACTTGTAATAGTTCCATTGGACTCTAGGTACAAGACATGGGGTTGACGACTAAAGTTTCTAGTAGGTTGACATTTGGGTTCGTTCCTTCCCCTAAAACTTTCCTCAGTTCTCATACAACAGTTAATTAATTATTCTTGTTTTATCCAAATTCCCAGTAGACTCGCCTCAAATCGTAAAGGAAGTAACGCCATCTACTCGCTTATTACATACAGTATTTTTTGTCATTTGTTGAAGGCCGATTCTTACAAGTTTTAAATTTTTTTATCTGGGTATAGATACGCTTGGGGGGATTCATCACAAATTACTTACAGCTGCTCAAGCAGCTCAATGCATAACTTATCTAATCGCTTTTCACAGCTGTAACAAAAAAAGGCGTTTAGATAAGTGGGTAAATAAACTGAGTGAAAGGAGAACCAGTTTGACGGTAAAGGAAAAGAACAACACGCCTCATCGTGGCCAAAACACGCTGCTTTCAGAATCATTCATATATGGAACTCTTGCCTCCAGTGCATCGAATGGCGTGGCAACTTTCAATGTTCAATTTCAGCTTTACGACTGGTTTGACCTGATGAACTGAACATACAAGTGTTTCTGCTCTTCCAGGATTGCATCTTCAACAAAACTGATTTTTCGTCTGACGTTGATGCGAAGGAACGGAATCTGTATAGATTTTAAACAAAATAATAATTAAAACACTTTTATCAGAAGAACCACTTATATTAGAAAAAAACTTCTATTAGAGCTGATCTTTTTCACTTTATGTGAACAAGTAGAGCTTGCCATCGAGCGTGTTTTAAATTTCCCGTGTATTAATTTTCCCATAAACAAAATCCTTTTCCCAAAATATTTCAGCCTCATTAACTGTATTTTAATTCAAGATCATCATATCCCGAGTCAATTCCACGGTGCATTTGGCCGAGCATTTCTACTCAGACAATTCCCTTGCCGCTGCACCCATTGACTTCAGCGTGGTGATAAGTCAGCGTATCGACCTGGGCAGAATTTCCAACGCTTGTCTCGTTATTCTTGCAACCGAAGAAGCATCGTCCATCACCTTCTTGGCAGCCAGAATGCCTTCGCAGCCGCATCATGAGCTCATATAGATCAGAGGTACAGGTAAGGAAAAACTGACGAATGGATTCAAACGTCAAGCAAGGGGCACTCGCATTTGATTGATAACGAAGATATTTGTTGTGGTATGGGCTTTCATTCGCATGAGTTTACTCCATTTAGGTCATCAAAGAAATGTATTTATTTTTTTCAGGAATTGTTTTTGCGTTTTGTAGGTTCAGTTATAAAAATATATTCTATATAAGGTTTTGTATACATTTCAAGCAATTCATGTGGAAATATTTATTTGTTATTCCTCGTTCCTATAACGAATTGCCTCCGCAACATTTATTCTTAATCTCTATTAAATCACTCAATTTTCTTTTGCCTTGCGACATATTTTTTGGGTCAATTGTGCGTTGTTGAATTTATATCATCTTAAGTTTGATTTTACTGTTTTTCGCGTTACCCTCGATAATTCGTTGTAAACTAAATTACTTTATGTTGTGAGCACTGAACACAAACTATTTTAGCTGGGCAAGCGGATTTTTTAAAGCAAAGGTTGTTTAACGGAATACTTAGGTAAGTGAGTGAGATTTTGACCAAAATGCGATGCAGTTTTTGTCCTGGGTCATTCTGCCCCAGGTTAGCCTTGCAAAAAGGCTCATGTATAAGTACTACTACTACACCTTGCTCGTGCAGTGGCTATAAAAGTGTGTCACTATTTGGACAATAACAAGAGCTTATTTAATTCTGAGTGTTGAGCCGCTTTACGCCTAGAGCATCGATGCGCCTTCGAAACTTCGAGGATTTTATACTGTAGAATTTTTTTGTTTCGTGAAATAATCGTCTTTAAAAAGAGATTATTTTCTGTTAACTGAAATTTCTCTAGCTACAGTTCAAATTATCGACTTTTAAGTGTATTATATATTGTTCGTTAGTTCAATTTCTCATACCGTCTACTGTTATTTGTACAGAGTTACAATAAAGCGTAATTTCACTGATAGGTAATTAAACCTGTTGACTGAAGCACTACAGAGCAAACGAAGTTGTCCTCTACTGAAAAATCAACAGGCCTCGAATTGCGTTAGGTACTCCTAACCTAACAATGTCGCTTTTTAAATTTTGTACAAAATTACGGGAAGACGATGGCACTCCACAATTTCTATTTCAACGTTATAAAAACCAGAAAGAATTCTTTCTGGTCACACTTTTTTCCGGGCTTAAAAATAATTGTTTTGCCCTTTTTTCGCCAGGTTACGAGACGGAATTGTTTTTTTACCGTGATTGTTAAAGTATGAATCATTGTTTCTTTTTAGCACATTCCTCTGTTTAGTAATAAGAATTGATGGCTTTTATGCCCATTTCTCAGACGAGGTTAGAGAAATGAATGTTTTGACACATTTCTTTGCTGATGTATAAGAAATCATTACTTTCTGAACAATTCTTCGACAAGGATTACAAATTATATTTTGGCATATTCTCATTTCAAGAATTAAAAAATCTATTTTTGGGAGATTTCTTCCTCTTGAAAAATAAGTATAAAACTTTTGTTGTTTTTTTGCACATTTATTTGTATAATAATCATTTGTCTTTTTGCCTATTTCTTTTTCAGGCATTACAAATCATTGGTTTGAGCACATTTCTTAATCAAAATATCAGAGATTGCTTACTATTTTTGGCACATTCCCCTCGCAAGGTAAAGGAAATAAATAATTTGTCAAGTTATGAGAAATCCTTTTTTTTTTTTGCCAATTCATTAGCTGAGACACTTGTTTACTTCCTAAAAATAGCTTTAAATCTGAATGACTGAATTATTTCGCGGGCGAGTACATCGGTTGTTGGATTATCACTATTTATTAGTTATCCAATTAAAAGAGACATAATAATTTCAAATTTCTGAATAAAATTCTTTGTTAACTGCACGAGCCCTTCATTGAAGTAAAAGTCTTGATAAGCTGTTGAGATTCAACCTGGAAAAATTAAAATGTCCGCAGATGGAAGAAATAAGGAAAATAGCTAACAATTTGACATGGAAAAGTGCCGTTTTCTACAAACATTCACTTAATGAGATTCTTGCATGAGATTTTTCAAATACCTCAAGCATGTACTTTTTTCTTTATATTTTATTCATATAGGAATGCACAAAACCTAATAATAGAACATCAAAAATTAAAACAAAAACAAAATATTTCCTAGCGTCAAGAAACTAACATTCCCTCTCTACCGACCTCCACTGTGGCTTCACTTCGTCCATCACCAACACCTGCTGCTGTAGTCTGTCGGTCGGGTGGCAAATACGGCCGAGCTCTTCCTCAGGCATTTTTCACCGCATTTAAATGCCCTGAAATAAGGTAATAGCGCCGGCCATAAGCTGGTCGGACGCAGGCATCGCATGTATAAAGCGTGACGGGCAACCACAGCCAAGCTTCCACGTCAAAAACTCCACGGTCGTCGCTCGCCCTCCTTTGGATCCCGAGAGTCACCGTATTTGGTACGACGATAAATCTGTCGGTTCTGATCGTTGATGATCGCTAGATATCGCATCTGGAGATCGCGCGGCCGTACAGCAAATCTAAGATCGTATAAAAAATATGAAAAGAAAATACGTGATCTTATGGATGATAGTGCACGACATCTTGGTACGTATTACTACAGTATTTTACGAGTAGAAAAAAGGTTATGTACAGAAAAAAGCAGTACAAATATTCAGATTAAATCATACAGAATTAATGATACAAAAAGTTGTTATATATCAATAGGAAAAAGAAATATAACTCAGTACTCAATGCAGTTGGTGACAGAGAGAACATTTTCTCGTCGACCATAACGTGAAGTCACGGACTGACGGACAGACGGACATGACGAGCACAATAGGGCATTATTTTCATAAATGAGAAATGCGCTAAAAAATGTACAAGGGTAATTCATTAATTCAATCTTTAATGTTGAATTAACTAAAATTTAATCTACGTATGAACTTTAACGATCACAGTTTTAATGGTCAACTAAATGCTCTGAGGAACGTAAATTTACGATACAAAACATTTTATATGTGGCATATCGTAATTAATGTATTAATTATCTTATGAAGTTACGGCCGAAATTCGTAGTAGAGCTTCCTGGCAAAAATTTAACAGCAGCAAAGAAAAAATTTGAACACGTGAATGGTATGCGTATCTCGACGCATCCCTTATTAAATTGATGGGTATTTTTGTCCTAATATAGTGACACATTTTCTGCAAGTTTATAAACTTAATTATATACCGATACGCCATTCTGCCGGTCAAACCTGGGCCCACAAAAGGGCAATAAGTGCCTCGCAGTTGGGTAATGTCCATATTTTTCTGAGTATAAACATAATAGAGCACTTAAAGTAAATTTTACCCCATGCGGTTATAATTCGCGTCAATTTGAATAACAAATTTTGAACGAATTTTTTTACAGTGGTGACTCGAAAATATATTTATTTCTTTATGATAACCTTACATTATCTTTAATTATTTACAAAATTACTCGGTTTGTAAAGAATAATTTGGTTGTACACAAGGAATAGGTTTTACCAACATTCATTACTTAATTGAAGTAATTCTTTACCACTCCATTACATTTTAGAAACATTTCAGCTAGCTTTGAATGCACCGAATTCGGATGTAATCCTTGAACAGCTTTTGCGCCAAAAATCTGTTTCTCTGTCAAGAACACCAAACCCGAGCGACGTGTTACTTTGAAAAAAACTTCCGCTTTGGTCTTAGAGGACAGAAAACTGAGCAAACTTTTTGACTCCAAGCTGGCTTTGAGCTTTCTTCCTGTTTGATACCAGGATTTTCATCCTTTCCTTTTACGGCACAACGAAAGCCATTGAAATTCAAGCTCTGTGTTTGAGCTGTAGGTAGCCAGGCTACAATCAAAGTGAAAGTATGAGGCTGACCTTTCGTTTTCAGCGCGCCTCAATCTCATCTCTGTTTCCTTCTCGTCGTTCCTTTCTCTCAATTTCATCAGCACAGCCATGTACTTTTCATCATCACTGAGTTTCCTTCTCATCGTCACTTTCTCTCCATTTCATCACCACAGCCTTTTACTTTTCGTTACCACTGAGTTTACTCTTCACCATCACTGAGTTTTCTTTTCAAAATCAATGAGTTTACTTCTCATCATCACTGTGTTTATTTTTCATCACCTCTGAGTTCACTCTTCATCACCACTGAGTTTAATTTTCATCACCACTGAGTTTACTCTTTATCACCACTGACTTTACTTTTCATTACCACTGAGTTTACTCTTCATCACCGCAGAGTTTACTTTTTATCACCAATGAGTTTACTCTTCATCACCACTGAGTCTTCTTCGCATAATAACTGAATTTTCTTTTCGTCATCACTGAGTTTAGTTTGCATCACCATTGAGTTTTCTTCGCATCATCACTAAGTTTTCTTCTCATCATCACTGAGTTTCCTTCCATTCTGTGTCTCCATCCAGTTCTAAAAGAATACTCGTCAAGTAACACAAATTATGAATTTATTTTTCCAAAAATACTAAAAAAATATCTGTTTGATAAACCCGCGTGCATTGCTGATCTCCGATGTTGCGTTTTAGTTATGAAAATAATGCATCGTTGACAGTTCGTTAACGAATGTTATGTTGATGTAGAAATTGAATTTGAGATTTTAGAAATTAAAATCGTAATTTTTTAAATGACCAAAGTTGAATATAACTTGTATGCATTAATGAAATCTTGACAAGAAATTACGACCAAATGAAATAAATTACACATTATGACGACTTAGTTCATAAGGTGCACATTATCCGAATTTCAACACGCAACAGTGATATTTAATCTCATTTAGAAGCCTAATAAGATCATGATATGCTAGTAAAATTTATTAAAAAAAAACAGCTGAGGCTCTTGTCCAGAGCAAATACTCCCTGGTTTCGTATCTGGTCAATTATGGGAGCACAAACAGGATGTTTTCTTTGTCTCTTGCGGCTGGAAGCCTTAACGTATAAAAGCAATGGGTCCCCAGGACGTTTTTTACGTTATTTTGTGGGCATAACTGAACATTTTTTGTACTACATTACTGTCGGATGTCGCCTTTCTCATTTACGCTACAGTTATATATAACTAGAATTTTGTATCTTTTCTCCATCTCAAGTTATCATGTAAATAAATCCGTTTTTTTTCAAATTTCCTCTGCAATATAGATTGCCGTTTTGTCAAGTTTAGCGGATTTCTCGCTTGCTGACGGTGTATCGTTAGTCTCAGGCGTTCTGATCCGGGAGGTTAGTTGCACTTGTGCAGGGCTTTCATAGTAGAATATTTTCTACTTGCTGCTTATGCCACCAGATCATCACATGAAACTGTAACTGTTCTGTACATGAACAAAAAGTTTCTGTTCTGTACATGAACACTGATCCCTGTGCTACGTTTTGCTGTACAAACAGGATGAACGACCCCGCAGGGACATCTGGGGCGCATTTATATGCCTGGGACTATAAAGACACTGGCACGTCCGGGTAGTTTTATACGCCTGGACTTATAAAAGCCGAAAATCCTTCAGGGTATTTTGTGCTAGCCAACCAATGAATCTTTCATTTAATCCTACTATTACAGATTAAATGAACCACTTATTTAATAAAAACCAACTACTAACTCGGCATTTCTGCTATCACCAATTTAATTGGTACAATAAAAAAATGTTTCGTTAATAAATGCTGATCTTTGTCAGAAGAAACTTTACTTTATTGTAAGCAAAAAGTTGAAATATTTAAGCAAAGTAGTAAGATGGATGTGCTTAAAGTAATTAAACTTGGCAAGGAAACAGCTCGGTACGCTTTCATGACATCTAGTTCAGCTGGGCCCATACTTTCAAAAAAAGTTAAGAGATCGTAAGTTTATCATGCAGCCAATTATTGACGGCCTTTCAAGCAAAATCCACCAATCATAGACAACAAAATAGAGCGTAAGTAATTACGTTCACTTAGCGAATTTTGAAAGTATGCCCCCCCCCCGTACTTTTAACAGGGAAGGTTTGCGGAATAATCACTATGCTATCCTCGAGTAATTACTTATTAAATTAATATTGTAAGATTGTTAAAATGTTAAAATTATTGAACTAGGATTTAATTTTTGAATTGAGCTTCACTGATGAATAGGGAAACATTAAACCTCAGGTTTTGGAGAAAAGGCTTACAGACTAACACAAAATGCAATAAATGAATAGGTCACAGGTACAGAAAAAAAAGATTATGATTATCAATAAACAGTAAATAAACATGAAACCAGACTTGTCGGAAGTACCTGAATATTATCTTTGATGAAAGAATATGTATACTCTATTTAATGTATAAATAATGTCGATCAGTAAGTGCAGCACAAATACAAACTTTACAGCTACCCATATGAGATCCCACCTGCCGCGTGCTGGATAAATTGATCGACAAATTGCTGTAATTTTCGGGACGCAATTATGGAAATTGCGGACGTATTTCTACACAGCAACAGAATAGCGAATTTTCTGATAGTGAAGCATGGAAGGTGACGGCGATAAGGTGCAGTGGCACGTTTGATCAGCAGGCATAAAAGTTATAATACAAAATAAATGAACGACTTTATCTTACGTCGGAGGAATTGTTAAAAATAATTTGTGCGACTAGTCCAGAAGACTTTGCGGCAGTCTAATGAATTCACAAGATGGTACACTCTTAATTTTTCAACAACTTATTTCGGTCATGCAGCAGTTGTCTATTTTTAGCGCATTTTCTCATTATAGAGAAAATATAACTCACTACTCACTGCAGCCTGTGACAGAGAGCGCATTTTTCACGAAAACGTGAAGTCACGGACGGACAGACAGACGGACAAACAGACGGACGGACATGACGAGCACAATAGGGAATTTTTTCCATAAATGAGAAAATGCGCTAAAAAGGCGCAATATTGTGCTCGTCATGTCCGTCCGTGACGTCCGTCCCTGATTTCACGTCACTGACGAACGAGGAAAATACGCTCTCTGTCACTCACTGTAGCGAGTACTAAGTTATATTTTTTAGTGACTGTTTCAAACTCTTCAGAATAAGAATGAGTTCTATACCCTAACATTTTATAAAGGACTCAAGATCGCAAGACTGGTCAGGCCATTACAGGAAGCTTGATGCGATGCCAATTGAAACTCTTGCTTGTTTGCCCAGCTTCAGTCAGTGGAATGAGTGGGACTTTGTCCAAATAGACAAGCACTCTGGGCCTCGTGTGGGTCATCAGAACCAGTTTGACCCGGCAAAGAGTGGGATTAGCAGCAGAAGGTGGGTCATTATTCGGACAATTTGACCCATTTATTTTTTTAAGTGTGGGAATCCTCGTCTTGTTGGGACACAAATTGTCGTCCGTTACTCCAAGTTTCAGGCCGAGACAAAGAGTTGTTTTAAAAAAGGTTGCGTTCTTATCGAGTTTATTAATTGTTTGCTGTTAGCTATTAAGGTTTTTCATGTCATCTGATATAATGCGATCTCATTTGAACCAAAACGATACCATCTATACCAATGCTATCCCATTTAAACTAATGCAATCCTATTTGAACCACTATAATCCTAGTTGAACCAATGCGATCCATTTAAGCCAATGCGATCTTATTTAAACCAATGCGATCCCATTTAAACCGATGCAATTCTACATAAACCAGTGCGATCCAATTTAAACCAATGCGATCTTATTTTAACCATGCTATCCCATTTAAACCAATATACGATCCTATTTCTTCATGACTGAGGCTTTAACTCAGTGTACAAGCATTCCTCTCTTTAAATCATTTTCTTGTTTTTATAGGTTTTTAGGATTCTTAGAGGGTGAAACTATCATGATGGTTCCATCTTAGGTGCTTTGATTTTTTTTTACATTTTCCAATTCTCTCCTGCACCTGTAACTATAGGATCGTTCGCCTGCAAATAGTCTCGTTCGACATAGTTTTTATCAGCAAGACGACCGTCGCAAAAGCATCTCCCCAGCCTACCACCAATCGAGTGCTTCAAGCGACCCCGTATTGATGTCATCGAGTGGCCTTGCCGGACAGAATCTACTGGAAAATCTGCGAAAGAAGTTGAAGTTGAAGAATATCCACTCTGAAATTTTAGAGTTTAGGAAAGATAATATAATAAATAATGCAGTAAAATCCGAACTGATGCTTGCAAGACTTATTAATCGTCTTCGAAGGCCCTGTAGAAATAAGAACACGTTGTTCTAAAAAAATCAAACAATTTTAGATATAATTACTCTTGCAAGACGATTTGTAAACACTGTTTTATATCTGAATTATTCAGTTGGATGTAAGTTACTCGACTTGAAATGAAGTAATCGATGAAGCGGTTCTATTCCACCCAGTCTGCGCGATCAATTATACCTATAATACCTAACTGGGAAAACAGCCCCCCCCCACAGGAATAACACTGTAGGATAATCAACATCCATTTGGAAAATGGCCGTAGAAGTTAGACTCGGTGTCTCAAACATTGCCGGGTTAAAGAAAAGTTCAAATTAAAACTTTTTCAAAGCCGACGTTAGCGCAAACTTGCGTGCGGGTTCATTCCGAGGACGGTATTGAGTTCAGACTCGCTTAGTCTTCAACTTGAGTTGAAAAATTCGATCGTGTATATTTAATAAGACTGAGGCACCCGGACCACGGACACTTGATCACAAGACACATATCTTGAAAATAATAAAAGAATTATTAAATTCTTTATTTAAAAGCACAAAATACGCCAAGTAAATTCATCTTATCTTCAATTTAAATGTTGGAGATAAGATTTGAGATGTAATAAGATACTGTGAATTTATTTGGCGTTTTCTTTGCGTTTTTACTGGGCGAACTTTCGATTTAAGCAGACTAGTGATATGTGTAATTAAATTATTATTATGTACTCATTCGCTTACATGTTTAAAAAATATAACTCAGTACTCACTGCAGTGAGTGATAGAGAGCGCATTTTCCCGTCGACGAAAACTTGAGGTCACGGATAGACGGACGGACAAACGGACAGACAGACATACAGACAGACGGACAGACGGACATGGCGAGCACAATAGTGCATTTTTTCCATAAATGAGAAAATGCGTTAAATTGGCATAATTGAGCATACTAGTCTTAGCTCAATGACCATGTACTGAAAAACTAGATTTAATGCAACATGTAATTAAAATTAAAATAACTAAAACGTTTATTAGGTGCTGGCTTTTAACATTATATATATATATATATATATAAAGTTCTAGCACAATAGTTTGTGAAGTATTAAATGTACATGCAACAGTAATGACGCTGAAAGTTCCCGCAGCCAGAATTAACAAAATTTCACTCTTTATTACAAATAAGTCTTTATTTTTTGTTGCAATAGCCTTTGTATAGTATATTACCACCAATAAATTAGTTTGGAATTAACTTTAATATATAAATTCGTACTCAACTAGCTCTTTTAACATAGATCGGCCATGTTGATACGAATTGTAAAGAGTGACTCATTCAATTTGACTTTGGGTTTTCACTGAATGGCGAATTCGTAGAATGCTAAAAATTAGCTTTCATTGAAATTTATTGTCCTGATTTAATGCTCAATAGGAATATTAGAGAACTGCTATCTCTAAGCCGCATTTCCGTTTTATGTTCGCATTGTCCTCGCTCACTCATTCACTGAGGACAATCAATTTTTAGAAATATGCAGATCATGTTACCTGCATTGTAATTTTTCTTTGCATTAGGAACGTGCTCGTTGAGAATTCAAGGCTTTGGAGGAACATTTACAGTCACAAGAATATTTTACCTTCAGAACAAACGACTTGACAAGAAGAATTTTAAGAGCCCAGATCTAAGTCAGAGGCCCTTGGCGTTCAAGTCGGTGTCTGTATTTGCATGTTTCTAAAAGACTTCGTAAGACTAATTATGCCACCGCAAGCCTTCGGCACTTTGATGGACTTGCCTCTCATGTTATGGGAAAACTTTGAGAATTAATCTGAAGGATCTTCTCCGGCTCTTTCTCAGCGTTAGCAAACGATACGAATATCATGTCTGAGGCACGCAATTTACCTGTCATGCCGCAAAATTTACCTGTCATGCCGCAAAATTTACCTGTCATGCTAAAATAAAATCTCATGGTTTTCTCTGTTTTGAGAGAGACCACGGGAATTAAAACGGAGGCGTGTAAATTGCAATTACATTTACATGCCCATCCCCCCATTTGAAATTTTTATAAAATTTTCGCAGATTGAGTTAGACGCAGATTGGGTTAGACACCATTTTGAATGCATGCATGTGGAGTGAATGGCGGGATATTTTATTGTGAATTCGAATGGCGATTTAAATTCATAATAATAAAGTATGTCACTTTTGACTTCCTACAGATGAGGAAAGTTCCTTTATGATGTAAATAAAAATGATATCAAGTCAATAAGAATGCCTCGCCAGAAATTATATTATACTAATTAGAGATTTCTCCGACTTGATTCTTTTATCAATATACAACTAGCTATACACTAGCAGTGTTTAATCGTCGTTTTTTTCAAATAAATTATAGAACTTATTCTTTAAAATAATTGGGAAAAACGTGACCTTTTCTGCAAATGCAAAAATACTATTTTTTGCATAAGAAGAAAACCAAGAAAGGCTGAAAAAAGTATAGAACCATCGGGCCTTTAGCTTCATTTTCCGATCAATCAAATTTGGCGCGGCCTCGTTTACGTGCACTTTAATCCGACGACTCTGAGGAGACCTAAGACGGT
This sequence comes from Hyalella azteca, assembly GCF_000764305.2. Lineage (NCBI taxonomy): Eukaryota > Metazoa > Arthropoda > Malacostraca > Amphipoda > Hyalellidae > Hyalella > Hyalella azteca. The sequence continues at coordinate 552,384 of NW_025935338.1, read as the reverse complement.
CTAGCGAAAATCGACAATCACTTGCGAAAAAAAAGACAAAAATCTTATGACTGAAGAAATAAAGACAATCTTATGACTTAACTGACATTTATTTTCTGCCTTCATGCAACAATAGGATTAAGAGAGTCTGTCAGGTTTCGTAAAAGAAATCGTGTGGGAAAGAGGCATTGTCAGCGTTTATGTACAATAAATTTAGCAAGACAATTCAATGGCATTTCAATATAGTTTAAGCTCCTTCGTACAAAATTTAACTTTCGATGATATTTAAATGCATTTCAGAGACCCATTAGCTTAAATTTACAGCAATGGAATGAACGATCGAACAAATCTTTATAATTTTAACATTTCTTCAAAGGCGTGTCCCCTGAAACTGTTCAAATTCGCTTCATCAACGGGGGGGGGGTATAACGTGAACGATTTGTTTCATCGTATTTTTCTTTCAATGAAAATAGAGTGATCAAATGAGAAATAAACACGTTTGCGGTAAATGTGCCAGTTTTTATTTCCAGCATGAATCTCAATAAGACGTGTTTTTTCCTTTGCTTCCAGTGCCCTCAAAATTTTACTTCAATTTTTAATCCCAAAGAATTTATTAATAAATGTTCTGCGTCTAAACCGACAAACCGCTTAACATTTTTAAATATTTTTAGAACGCTTTGAGGGAATTTTAAAACAAATAATTAGGAATAAGCATTGCTTGAATAAGCTCATGAAAGCTCTGCCATCATCGCGGAAAAATATTAGGTACCGCAAGAAAAAGTCTTTGCATCAGAACGGCAGCGATATTTTCCGCCGCGGCGAAACACGGGAAGTTAAAGTTAAGATTCTTCAGATCTCACGACGCTGACTGCAGCACGACGCTGACTGCAGCACGACGCTGACTGCAGCACGTTTGACTGCAGCACGACGCTGACTGCAGCACGATGTTGACTGCAGCACGACGCTGACTGCAGCACGACGCTGACTGCAGCACGACGCTGACTGCAGCACGACGCTGACTGCAGCATGATGTTGAATGCAACATTTTGCCAAGTGCAACACGGTGCTGACTGCAACACTGGAATATTCTTTGTAATCTTGCATTGACGTGAGTTCGATTTTTGCCACGATTAGAGATGACTTCACACACTTACTTTTACATGTTACAGAAAATCAACAGAACGTATATACGCATTGCCATATTTCCAGTCAGTGCATTATTTTATGAAGGATAACTAAATTATGAGACGCAATTAATTTGGCTGTTTTTCCAAATTTCAGCACGCTTAATGATTACTAGAAAAATTTGAAAGCATTTTCGCTTTAAAAATTTATGGGATTGGTTAATAACGATTGTATTTTTGCAGTAATTGACTCGCGAACATGCAATAAAATTTATCAGTTCATTATGCCCATCTCACAATTCATTGGTTTCCACCGATGCCATAATTAGATACATGCATTTGATTTTAAACTTAAAAACAAGTTAATTGCTGCCTTAATGCGCTGTTTATTTCACTAATGAGCAGGAGAAACTGATTTTGATTAAATTTTTCAATTAGGCCTTTTTTTGTACTACTTAAACCAACATGTGTTAGGGTGTGGAGTTTCAATTCACGCACTGTAAACTAGCAATATTAAATATATGCATTATCGATGAATTTTTTCTTTAGGATGCAAAATTGGGGTGATTTTATTCGTACGCTTTAGTTCATTTGTTGAATCCAGTGTACATTTTCAAAACTAGATTAGGTCAAATTGCAGGCCATCGCACGAAAAGTATGAAAAGTATTCTGTATACGGAAAACAATACTTCGTTGTGAAAAGATAATACGACTGACATATAGAATATTACATCAGGTACTTGAGATGACTTGTAATACATGGTATAATGTAATATAATATAATATTATATTATATTATATTATATTATATATATATTATATTATATTATGTTATACTATATTATATTATATTATATTATAATAATACCCAAGCAGATAATGTCAGGTTGAAAAAACGTTCTTCGCGATGTTATAATAAAGTTGAATATTAGTTCCAAATGAAACATGAATCAACGTAATTTTTTCAACGTCGTATATTTTGATGTTATTTCAACGTTGAAATCACATTGATTTCTAACGCTAATTCGCATTTATAAAAGATTTTGTCAGGTTAAAATGTTTTATCGTGAATATCACAGTATATGAGGACCGTATTACAATGAGCTGCAATTTTTATATGTAAAAATACTATTCAATACATCTGTATTCTAAACATCTGTATTCTACACATCTGTATTCTTTACATCTGTATTCCATACATTCGCATTCTATACATCTATATTCTATACATCTGTATTCTATACATCCGTATTCTACACATCTGTATTCTATACATCTGTATTCTATGCATCTATATTCTATGCATCTATATTCTATACATCTGTATTATACACATCTGTATTTTATACAACCGTATTCTATACATCTGTACTCTACACATCTGTATTCTATACATCCGTATTCTATACATATGTATCTTATAAATCTGTATTCCATGCATCCGTTTTCTATACATCTGTATTCTATACATCTGTATTCTACACATCTGTATTTTATACATCAGTTATACATTGGTCCAGGGCTCGTTACTATTCATTGTAGCCTCAAAAATAGACGTCATCTGAGGCGTAACTTCCAAGCCAACAAGCGTGTCGCTGCCAGTCGTCCAAACTTGAGAAGAGCAACACAAAGTTCAGGCCGAGTTCACAGTGAGCGTCTGCAGTAAACCAAAGCACTACAAGAACTTGAAGGGAATATTTTTTAATGCATGTCAGACTCTAGGTGTTGTGCACACTGCAACTAATGCGGCTTAGTAGTAGAAAGATTTTGAACACATGTTTGTATTTGAAAACTATAGTTGTTGTTTGAAAGCGGTATCAGTTGCAGTTTCCGCCGAAATCAACATGCTTGCGTCACTCTGTTGATGAACTCATTATGCAGAAGTTTTGTTGGAACACTAAATTATAGAAGGTCCAAACAACCATTTCGAGTCCAGGCTGATTTTTACACAGGTTTGCATATTCAAAGCCTGCTTGTAAATTCCAATAATTGAGAAAAAAATTTTGTCCTAATTTATGCATTACCTCCAATTTGCGAGCATATCCTGACAAACTTTTGTTCTACTAGCCATTTGAGGCTTGAATGCAACTAAAACTTGTTCAACGATCACTATATATATGAATATAATTTTATCGACAATAGATAATCTTGTATTAGAATTGCAAAGTGAATTGCAAGCTTCTTCTTAAAGGAAAAATTCAACTGACATTTTAAGCACGTCAATTAACTTATTAAGCAAGGACGCATCTATCTTAGTGCAGCTTAAAATCCAACAAAAATCACGAATAACAGAATAAGTATGGATTTTTATTTTTAATCTTAAATTTTAAATAAGTAAATTAAGCGAAAACGTAACTTAATGGAGCAGACGAACATTAATTTCATGTTGTGTTTGTGGTGAAAATTTTTGCACATTTTATGCAAAATGTGGACTTCAGATTAAACCTTTGACATCTGACGATCACACGAGTTACCTGGACTTTAGATACGAATAGCTTAACGATGGTAATATTTAGGCATAAATATGCCTTAGAGACATTGTGCAGTTTATTTGGTCATTGGTCATTGTTGTTAACTATTCGAATTTTTCTCATTAATTTTTAGATAGGTTTCAATCTCTATGTATTGACCGCATGTATTACAGCAACGAAATGATTTAAACGTATAAAGGAATTTATCATAAATAAATTTCATCAAGTTTGCGTACTCTTAGCCGTAAGGCAGACCCAGTTCAATCAGTTCTTTCAAAAAACTCTTCTGCATTTTGTTTCGAAGTTTTCAGGAAAGTTTGAGATCCGAAAGAAACGAAAACAGATTTGTATTGGATTACATGCGCAATTTTTCCTTAGTTTTTATTGACTTTCAAATACGGGAGAAATATTTTAGTGCGTGGAATGCTTTGGTTTATGTCAAAAAAGGCATTGTTGGCTGGAAGGTAATGTCTGTGAAAGTTATCCTCATATGGAATGACTGATCAGTAGCTGGCATTCCGTGCCGGAAATGCTGCTTACATTTCAAGGTGTACAACTTCATTTCTTTATTAAATTCAGAGGGTGTTTTTTTGAAACGGTTATCGGTAAAGATTTAATTATGAACGTAGCTCAAGATGAGTTCCTTTAAAGTGCATCGCCATGGCATAATCTAAATATTCGTTATCTGGTCACTATCGATTTACGTGATATTGCTTGGTGATTAACTTGGGATTTTCGACAATTATGAAATGTTTAGGTTTACCAATATATATTTCGAATCTTAACTTCATATTTCCGCTATTTTTTATTTATTAATTATATTCTACAATAATGACAAGAAGAGAGAAGAGCAGCGTTCTACTCCGAGGACTTGTTATAGAAAGTGGGTTTGCAAATACTTTTTTTTTGTTGACAAAGCTGAGAAAAAAACGGGAACTTTGACGATGTGGTGATCTGAAGGACTTAATTCATGATAGCATGTTAATGTAAAAAAATATAACTCAGTACTCACTGCAGTGAGTGACAGAGAGTGCATTTTCTCTTCGACTCTTCGACGAAAACGTGAAGTCACGGACGGATAGACAGACAGACGGACATACGGACGGACGGACGGACGGACATGGCGAGCACAATAGGGCATTGTTTCCATAAATGAGAAAATGCTCTAAAAATAGAGAATTGTGCGCGGTTCAGGTAGAGGTGCTTATTAACTGAAGCGTTTTATGCAAAGCCTTATCAAATCAACCCAGCGTTTTTTGCGTAGTTCACCGTTTCATTATGACCATCTAAAATTTAAATAGCAACAAATTTTGTTTCCACCCATGATAATTGAGATCCTTTGTAACTATGATGCATGTAAAATTAGATATAACGATGTCGTGCAAATACCGAGCAAAGTTTTAGCAAGGAACGAAGTTAAGAATTACCACTTACAAGTTTTACGTTTGAAGTCGCATTTGTAAACGACGATATCAAATTCAATTGGAAATAGGAACTGGGTCTGAAAATTGGAAGGTCCGGTTATCCCAGAAAATATTCATGACACCTAAGTGAGCTAAACGAATCGAATAAATTATTTCTGCCTTGCGAGACTCGAGTTAAAAGGTCAGTTGACGGTCATGAATTTCAACTCAAATGATAACCAAGCAGCAGCAGACAGCATTAGTATGCAAGATTCATGACTGTTGGGCAAATTTTCTTTCTCGTTGCATCAAGTTTCCCGTAAAATTTTTCATGCATGAGGAGTCATACAAATTTTGAATTATAATTTTTCATATGAGGATGGATATTGTCAAAAAGATACCTATATTTTTAGATATTTTTAAAAGATCTTATTTTTGGTCTTTCACTTGTGTGAAAGTTTCTGTTCGTAATGCATAACTTCTCTAAATACTGTAATTTAACCGATTCATATTTTGAATAATATTTCAGTGGACATAAATTTGCAAATTTCGTACTTTGAGAACTGGAGGGACAGCCTCCAATGTTTGCCGTGTGTCGAGTTGTCGGAATTCGTTAAAATGTTCCGCTTGAGTTCGTGGTTGCGGAAACCTCTGGGAACTGTAAGAGATTAGTCGGAGGCAGTGAGCTTAATTGTCTTTTAAACAATGACGCTGGATACAATCTTGTCCAAGGAGCAGCAAAATGGAAGAAACATATTCAATAAAAAATCATGATATATGATGTGGACTGTGTTAAGAATTACTGTGTTAAGAATACCGTCTTTCAGTACAGGTATCGTAAAATCAGTGCTACGCTGCAGGAGTGGAGTGAAGAAGACTTAAAATCCGTCTGTCTACTCGGCCGAACTACGACTTGAAATAAAAGAAAACACTCTTATTTTCGGAGGTCTCAAAAAGAAAGAAATGTACTGATGAGAATCTGGAATCTTTTGTGATGAGAGAGCCGTTCGGTCACCGAGTGGCACTGCGATCATCAAGGGCGTCTGTCATGGAGCTTCAAGCTGGAATCTCACTGGCGGAATTCGATAAAATCGTACTTCCGATCTAGCGGACAGACATCAATCGGTACTCAATTAGCGGCCCGACTGAAAGAGATTTCGAGGCAATCTAATGGTGAAAAAAAACGATGCTGTTCATCAGGCACTATAAAAGCTGATGGAAGAAATGAACGAAAGGTCTTGGATCATCATTACGTTGATGCTGGCTTTCAGGCCTAATGAATCCATCAGCCGCATGAAATATGGATGTAACTACATGTTTGAAGCAAGTCTATTTTCCGCCTCTGCAATGATCATCGAAACGTATGATGGCCGGAACAGGAAAAAGCTACCATCATCATTTTAGCGGAACAGGAAAAAGCTGTTCAGATGATGTTGTTGAGGTGACATTTGTGGTAAAACGGATTATAGTAGCCAAATAATGTGGACTTCCAATTCATATGTATTGGTCATTAGATAGCATCATTATACTGGATTTATTTAAAACACTCCAGCCAAAAACGTTTATTTTAACGATTATTTAAAAACGATTATTTTTAACGATTTATTTAAAACACTCCAATTTTGGAAAACGTTGAAATTCGCTTCATTTGAACTAAAATACATAAAAACATATTCAGTAATTTTTTCTTTGTTTTCTTTTCTCCTACAACTTTTTACTTTATTCATTACTTCATATTGCTTAATCAGGTAGTATTTCAAATTATTCGAGTAAGTTAATCTCTGTACAGAAGTATAAACGTCGGCTAAAACCAAGATTCCTAGACATTGTTTAATAAATATTTTCGTAGAAATCTTGAGAATTTTAGCCAAACCTTTGGGCTCAGTTTCTTCAGTGTTTCTTATAAGAAAAATGGCTCTGGTGTCAATTAAGGAAAATCGATAGAGAATAATACTATTGCTTTTAACGCTGAAACGAATAATAAGGCTTTTAGTCCTTTTAGTGTATTTTCTTATTTATGGAAAAAATGCGCTATTGTGCTCGCCATGTCAGTCTGTCCGTCCGTGACTTCACGTTTTCGTCGACGAGAATATGCGCTCTCTATCACTCACTGAAGTGAGTACTGAGTTATATTTTTTCACAACAGGCCTGAAGAACTAGTCCAACTGTCGAACAAATAATTCGATATTTATGGGCAATTTATAGTGATGAACTAGACAAAGTAGTTAATTTCATCACTATAGATCGTCTGGCAACTCTATCTGCGCTCGAAAATATTGCGTACAAGTAAAACAATAAGATACGTGGGATCTTATGAGACTGTGCAATTAAAGTGGACGGGAAATAAGAAGACCTTATTGGACGGTGACATATATATAAGTAAAATTAAGATAAGATGATCTTTTGAGAAGTAACGTTAAAATGATAGGAAGATAAGAGGATCTTCAGAGGCAGTGACACTAAAACGAAAGGAAGATAAGAATAATTTCATGAGACAGTGATATTAAAATGAAAGGAAGATAAGAAGAATCTTAAGAGACGGTGACATTAAAGTGCAAGGAAGACGGAGAAATATAAACACCCTATTGAATATTAAATTAAGGCAATTAAATACCAGAGAGTAATTTGATTTAATACTGCTCAAAACATTTTTGGTGCAGAATCGTCTTCAAATAATGCATAAATTGTTCATATCAGATTTAATCTCAAGCATTAATGGATCGGAATTAATTAATTCCGATTCATTAATGTCACTAAAGATAGGAAATTCACAAAAAATTTAAAAGTGAAGAAAACTCCTCAAAAAAGTCACCATATCTTGAAAACGCTTCGGAGTCTGGCGATGACGATGGACTTCTTAACTTTTTCAATAGAGATATGATGAATTGTTGTGGAGTTTTCTTAGTGTATAAATTTTTAGATTTATCACGTGCAATTTTTTTTCAATTTCACGGCTACGGTTTGGTCATTGTTAGCCAGAAAGAGCAAGGGCCGTACCATAAAAATTTGCTCAAGTACACGTAGCGGCCCATGTACGCGTAGCGGCTTAAGTACACGTAGCGGCTCAAGTACAAGTAGCGACCTAAGGACAATTAAGTAGAGACCTAAGTACACCCGTTAGTTTATGTACACCTAGCGGCAAATTCCTCTTATGTGATTGGCGGGTTTATCTCGAAAAACCGCCAATGATTGGCTGACGGAGTTGCAAGCTCTCAACTATATTCGATAGTATACGGCCCCTGAACAGTTCAAACAGATTTTTTATCTGAGACTTTAGGATACCATAAATAAAAATTCAACATTGAGCAACAATTTTTCATGAAATTATCTTTACCAAATCTTCTAAATTAACATCTTGTTCGTACTCACCGACGGTCGAGTAGCGGAGCAGCACAAGCAGCGTCGCCAGCTGCACCTGAAGAACGAATTTCCGAAGCATGGCGCTCCAGCTCTCAAAAATTTGTTCTTTTAAGTTATTTTATTCGAAACACATTGTGAGTCTTTGTCTTTCGTTTCTGTATTTCTTTATTAAAACGTCTCTCGTTTCTGTATTTCTTTATTAAAACATCTCTCGTTTTTGTATTTCTTTATTAAAACGTCTCTCGTTTCTGTATTTCTTTATTAAAACGTCTTTCGTTACTGTATTAATTTATTAAAACGTCTCTCATTTCATTACTGTATTTCTTTATTTAAACTTTCAGCTTCTGATTCGACGTGCTATGCATTCAGTTTTTGTGGACTTTCACGAAACGAATCACATAAAATTTAAATTCTGAACATTTTCTCCATCACAGTCATCGAGTTCAGGAATTGCGAATTCATTGTTCATTACTAGTCATGCATTATTCACATGATGCAGTCTTCATTGTTGTTTTTCCGGTTATAAAACCTTCAAGAGGTTTTCCTTTCAACATCATAGTTCAAATTAGTCAGGACATTGAAACACCTGATTGCAATTCCATGGTTTTTCATGTGATAAGAAATAAATGTGCTTCTCGACACACCCATAAATGGCGGTGAATTTTATAACAGAATGTCTTTGAAATTTCTGTTGACACCAAAGAAATATATGCAATGAATTAATGAACATGTTGTTCAAATCAATGGGCCAAAAACTCCATATAGTTGATGTCTGTGTGAGAACATCGACGTATTGTAGTATATTCTATTTAATTTAAAAGAATTTTTTCAAGAGAATTTTTTCCAGATAGCAGGATGAATGTACCAAAAAGTTTCTCTATAGAAGTTAGGAGGTGATTTAAATTGTTGGGAATAATACATTTCATTTCCCATAGTAATATGGGAGATTTAACTTCTTTGAATTCATTATATACTATATTTTTCATACTTGTTCAATCTAAAAAATTCTTACAAGAAGTGAATCTCTAATGAAATAATTTATGCATCGATTGAATCGAACAAATAGTACATGATATACAACTTGCGCTATATTACTTGGATATTTACGATCGGGGAGACATCATGAAAGATAGAAAAATACAGTCTATTTTGTAGTGCTGTTTTGTATGTAGAAAGAAAATTAAAATTTTGGAATGTTAAACTTTTTATGTCATTAAAAAATTAATATAAAATAATTTATGAAATATCTTTGAAAGACGTAAGTAGCAGAGAATACAGAAACAAAAATTCTCCATGTAAACTTATTATATGATATATGATAAATCATTTATACAAGCGTGCACAAATACCTTGTAATTCAATTTCTTTCGTATATACGAGGTTATAAACTTTTATGATTTCTCAATGGAAGCTCCACAGTTTCATCTTAAAATAGCCTCGACGTCGATTTGTTTGCCACACTCAAGACATCAAAAAATATGATTTAAATGCGATTTTCAAATGAATTTCAACTTCGGCATCTGCGTTCGATCTTTTCCAGGCGTTGCAGTGAATGGACTTTAAAAATAATTTTTCTCTCTGCGGCGCGGGTTCACTAAAAATTTTCATTTAAGATAATAATTTTCATCAGTTAAATAATTGTTAGTTTTGCAAAAAAATTTCCCTGAGTTAAATTCAATTGTTATCTTCATCATTGAGTGTTAGCTAGGATAATTTGGCCATTATGAAAAAATGTCAATATGATATTATTTCAAAATATTTAAATCATTATCTAGCCTAAACAAATAACTATTTAGTTCTGCAAGAATCTATTGCAAAAACCCTAATTAATGAATTAATTTTCGTTAAAGTTTAGACAGTTTATTTTATATTATGCCGAGGGTTTAAGAATTCATAACACTCTTTTATTTAGAAATAATTTACTCGTCATACACTGCAGATGATTAGTAGTAAATTATGCTATATGATGCATGTAAATAATGATTAATATTATTATATGATATTAGGATATTACTATTATCATTATTAGGATGCATTCAAGACCTTATATATAATACCGAAATTGTTGCAATGATTTAGCTTTTTACCTATCATTTCTTGCAAAAAAACTGAAAGAAAAACCTTACAATGAAAGAAGTAAGCATTGCAGCATTTGAACCGATCCCAAATCTTAGAATTTTTTAGCAATATAAAAGTTTATTGGAAAGAGATCGCAAACTTAACACGAGAAGCAGTTTAACACGCTTTAATAAAGTATTATATCTAACATATAAGTCAACATTTTAGACTCTTATTTCTTGTAAAGGCTTGCGTCGCAAATATTGAAATATTAATGAAAAGTTAACTACCAAATCATCGGTATATTCACATATTAGTTTACAGTATACATATATCATTGATCTTTTCTACGTATAAAAATTGCATCGAAATGCAAAACGCAATTTCTTGCAGTATACAGTGGGGGATCGTAAGCTTGATACTGCTAAGGTTTTGGAGGGCTTCTCTAATATTCAAACTTATATTCGAGTCATCATATTATTCATATTCATATATTACATATCATATATATTAGAGCATCGAAATTAATTCAGGATGATCATTGTGTGCTCAAAAAATTAGTGGGGAATATTGTGCAAATAGGGACACTTTCTCAACCACAGCACAACCGTAGAACTGACGTATACCGGAGAGGGATTTTCACCAAACTGCGTGAGCACGACCCACACAGGAATAAAAGGTGTATCAATATTTGGACAATGTCTCACAAATTTCTCCTAGTGCAAGGCAAGATCGCGGCCTTGCTAGGCAGAAGCAATCGCAACTTCAGTGAGATTGCCAGGGCAGACCATGTCATTTGCCACGCACGCCATGTGCCCCTGTAGGCACATCGACACCAGCATTACCTTCTAGGAAATAAGTTCTAGGCAACGAGATCTTCATCACTTGTGGAGCAGGTTAGTTCTGTTATCACACGTAAGGTCATATAAATGGAAGGAAAAAAGTTCTAGGTAACAAGAACTTCATATAATATTAATAATAATAATAATAATAATAATAATAATAATAATAATAATAGTAATAAAAATAATAATAATAGTAATAATAATAATAAAAAAATAATAATAATAATACGTTTAAAATAAGGAACATGAAATTTTTTGCTTTGTTCTGTTACGTTGAGGCGCTCTAATAAAAGATAAAGAAAATTCAACAGATTCATCGGCATTATTGCCTAATTTTTCGTTAGTATATTCTCAATTACCATATGTTATTATTTAATTTTTCCAGAATTTTTGAAAAAAAATTATCTAGGAGAATTTCCGTTTAAGAAGGACAATATTCGGAATAATATTTTCTATTTTTTTAAAGAATTAGTTCAATATTGACTAGAAAGTTTGTTGAATTAAATGTACACGTTCGTGATGTTTATTTTCGATGTTTCAATGTAACCGATTTTTATTTTCGAAAATGGAAGCACTAATTTCATCAATGAAGTAATTTTTTCATCAATGGACTGATAAGATTTATTGTGATGCATGAATTACCGATAGAAAATCCAAGAATAAGAGACACATAGAAATATAATATCATATATTTTTCTAATGACAAATTTTATATTTTGAAACTATTTGGAAATTTACCAATCAATCCCATTTCTTAAAAATCTAGTTTGAAAATGTATTACTTTGTTGAATATTGCGTGATAAATTACAGCGTGAAGGCTTCACAATTGCGTCAGCTCGTACAATACCTTATATTTCAAAGACATTTTTCCCGTGTGGATAATAGAGCAGACGGCAAACTACATAAATTGCACACGAGTTGGCATTCGCTCGAGCTATCTGCTAGCATCTATCTAGACGAGGCAATTCAGTGCTGCCAACCCTTCCAACTCCAGAACAACATGCACTGCACAAACTGTTCCCATGTGTGGCAACCTTATTCTGCATCTCTTTCTCTGGGATCGGCTAAACAAAACATGCAGACCTCGTTTCTAACGCTATCCTAATTAACGACGTCACTTAGACCGACTTATAGGATGAAAATGTCTTAGCTCAGAAGCTCGCGGTGGTTTACACTAAGATGGAAACAGAGATGCCGGGCGTCACTGAGGAGTGCTATTTTCTGAGCCCTTATCTCCACAGCTGGAAGCGACTAGCTTCAACAAAGTTTAGCAGTAATATCCCACATATTTTTAGAGAAATTATGTGCATAACATTCACTAAATAAGATATTTTGTATTGTACGCTTGCAATCTCGTACTAATTTCAGTATCAACTGCTGCTATTCATTTTCACAAGTACAATATGGCATGTTAGTCTCAAACAAACCGAAATATCCATATTCCCAACTCAGTGGAAATTATTCTGCTATTCTCCTGCGGATTCTCGAACCTCATCCGATTTCGAAATATATTTTTCACCCAAAAGCTCTTAGTGATCCTGCGAGTGCACCTGCAAGCCATCGACTCGACGCTTCGTATTCTGGAGCTGCACTAGCGCTGCACATTTCATTGCTCTTTTGTATTACTGGGCCAACAACGGCGGCAACATCAGCATGCTGGGCTAACGACAACGGCAACATCAGCATGCTGGGCTAACGACAACGGCAACATCAGCATGCTGGGCTAACGACAACGGCAACATCAGCATGCTGGGGTAACAACAACGGCAACATCAGCATGCTGGGGTAACAACAACGGCAACATCAGCATGCTGGGGTAACAACAACGGCAACATCAGCATGCTGGGCCAACAACAACGGCAACATCAGCATGCTGGGCCAACAACAACGGCAACATCAGCATGCTGGGCCAACAACAACGGCAACATTAGCATGCTGGGCCAACAACAGCGGCAACATCAGCATGCTGGGCCAACATCAGCATGCTGGGGTAACAACAACGGCAACATTAGATGCTGGGCCAACAACAACGGAGATATTAGCATGCTGGGCCAATAACAACGGAGATATTAGATGCTGGGCCAACAACAACGGCAACATCAGCATGCTGGGCCAACAACAGTGGATATATTAGCATGCTGGGCCAACAACAACGGAGATACATATTAGCATGCTGGGCCAACAACAACGGCAACATCAGCAGGCTGGGCCAACAACAGTGGAGATATTAGCATTCTGGGCCAACAACAACGGAGATATTAGCATTCTGGGCCAACAACAAGGGAGATATTAGCATTCTGGGCCAACAACAACGGAGATATTAGATACTGGGCCAACAACAACGGAGATATTAGCATTCTGGGCCAACAACAACGGAGATATTAACATTCTGGGCCAACAACAACGGAAACATTAGATGCTGGGCCAACAACAACGGAGATATTAGCATTCTGGGGTAACAACAACGGCAACATTAGATGCTGGGCCAACAACAACGGAGATATTAGCATGCTGGGGTAACAACAACGGCAGCATTAGATGCTGGGCCAACAACAACGGAGATATTAGATGCTGGGCCAACAACAACGGATATATTAGCATGCTGGGCCAACAACAACGGAGATATTAGATGCTGGGCCAACAACAACGGATATATTAGCATGCTGGGCCAACAACAACGGAGATATTAGATGCTGGGCCAACAACAACGGATATATTAGCATGCTGGGCCAACAACAACGGAGATATTAGATGCTGGGCCAACAACAACGGAGATACTAGCATGCTGGGCCAACAACAACGGAGATATTAGCATGCTGGGCCAACAAAAACGGTAACATTAGCAGGCTTGCTCAACAACAGCGGCAACAGTAGCATGCTGAGGACAACAGCAATGCTCTCGGCTGGCAACAACATCATAGAGGGGGCCATAATAATGTCAACATCTGCATGCTGACGGTAGATGAATGGTAATGGTTCTCGTTTCGCTAAAAGCTGCTCGTGCCAATTAGAGTAAAGCAATAAGATTCACATGTTATGTCTTGAATCTTGATGAAATATTATTTAAACTGCAATGGAAGAAAATCAAATTGGAAGGAAATCAAATCATATTTGAGTAACTCATTGACACAAACCCTTTTACGTATTTCAAAAATAAGTTTCAATATGTGCATATTTTCAAGAATCTTGCTCAGGCTGTTGGAAGGATAGTGCGTGGAAAATGTTACCTATTCATTATTTTGAACTTCGTGAGTGCTGGACTCCGCGATTGGCAATGAATTTTTATGTTTTAATCCAATCAATTCTAATTTGAAAGTACATAAAATTAAATGCTACTATACAACATTTTTCTTTACCTCTATTTTTCCGAATAAAATTGAAATTGCGCTAGAATTACTTTACACACTTTTATGGCTATAAAATGTACAGGTTAGGCATATCTTCTATTCAGGAAGATTGTTGATTTTTTTAATATTTATCAATTGCAAATTCCGTAAAATTTATTCATACGGAGGGTACGTCAATTTTAAAAGTCAGTCAGCAACCATAGACCCTAACTCGATGAAAATTCATTTCCGTTCAAACATCAAACATTGAAAAACATTTCGTGTCAACATCAATCACGTGGCTGACTGAATGTACTGATGAAACATCCGTGAAATATGATCTGCGGTTGGACGACATTGAATCACTTTTTCTATGGATATGTGATACAGAAAGTCCATTCACAAACCACGCTTAAATTCATCACACTCTATTGGAGTTCGCTTTGCACAAGACCTGAATATTGATGAACTCGCTCAGTACCCTTGTATGGCCGGAGAGGTCAAAAATAGTAGCAGAATGCCATGGAATTTTATATAAAAGAGTAGTTTTTTTTAAATAAAATTCGTATTTAAGTTGAGACAGATAACAAAATGGGTAAAATTGTGCAAGTAACGACACTTTCTTATCCATATCGCGTACAGAAAGCGGACGTAGCACTGATACTCCCTTTTTCCGGGTAAAACAGGGTAAGGAATACCCGCACATGGGCAAAAAGCGCATAACTAATTGGACGAAGTCCCATACATTTCTCTGGCTGTAGCATATGAGCTGTATAAAGCAAAATTTAATTACTTAGCGACATGCAAAAATCAAATAAGAGTTTATAAAGATAATTTTATATCGAGAATCGAGAGCACAGTATCCATTCTTTGAACTGCTGCTGACTTGCTTCATACAATTGAATGCGTATTTTTGTGGCGACTATAGTGCGCCTACGCAGTTTCCTTGCTCATGAAAGCCAAGGAAATGCAGCTCGTAAAAATAATTGAATATTGACAATGTATGTACAGCACATGTCATCTATTATTATATTGTTCATTAATCAATTGGCATCGCACGAGGCTCCAATAAGTTTATGCTCTGTATCTAGTGTATGATAACATCTGAAAAATTGGATTAAAATCATCGTATTGACTTGACAAGCTCGGGGTGACCTAAATTTGAGATGAAGTTAATATTGCAGAATTCAGAGATTGCATTCACTAAATATCGTACCATTTATAGTACTAAACTAAACTTCGAAAATACCATTATTCATCAATAAACACATAAAATGTGAATGACATCTCATTTATTAAATTAAATTTCTCAAATGAAGAAACAACCACTACACTAATAGAAATAAATGGAATATTTTGAAAATAGCGCTCTACTTTTTAGCGCATTTTCTCATTCATGGCAGAAATGCACTATTGTGCTCGCCATGTCCGTCTGTCTGTCTGTCCGTCTGTCCGTCTGTTCGTCCGTGACCTCAAGTTTTCGTCGACGAGAAAATGCTCTCTCTGTCACTCACTGCAGTGAGTACTGAGTTATATTTTTTCTTACATGTGGGTCATCCTGACTCAGTTAGGCCAAGCGGAAAAGCCATAAGTGCTGGGGGGCAAAAAGAGTGTCACTATTTTGACAATATGACCCATCCAGTCTGAGTGTTACCTCGTTCATTAGATACTCCAACTGTAGCCTAAAAGCCTCACTACATTGGCTTAGTTGAAAATAATTATACATCAGCCACGCTGGTTTATGATTAATATCCTGTAATTCGGCACCCTAACCCGAAAGCTTTTAGGGGTAGAATTTATTGTCACTTTGATTTGATTCTATGAGTATCGCAAAGAAATTCATGAGCGACCGCTTATGAAATATTATTCTGTCATGATTTAATCTGATTTTTAACCACTCTGGATTCTGAACGCGTGAGCCCCAATATTCGTCAGGCTGAACTATAAAGACTCGTATATGCTCATTACTTGTATCTAATTCTGTATATAATGCTTAGAAACGTAACGTTATTGGTGTAAATAACATAATGCACATTCTGTAATATATTCAGTATATAATACACTATATGCACATTCTGCAATATATTCAGTCGTTTGACTAATTCAAATTACTTGAATATACAGTCACTATGCAAAATAATTCTAGTCGCTATACATAATAATCCAAGTGACTATCCAATATAATAATTCTGGTCGCTGTACAAAATAATTCTAGTCACTATACATAATAATTCAAGTGGTTATTCAGTATAACTAGTCTCTACACAATACAATAAATGGGGGTTATTATAAGTATAGTGACTAGCACATTATTCAATGAGGTTTCGCCGAAACGACAATACTTGTGATTATTCATCATACATTAAGTTTGCACAACAATTGAGTTTATTTCAACAATTATTAATAAATCTTTTTGGAATATTGAGATTATAGAGTGATGATTTTATTCACTATCACACGTGCCTGTTCACCATGAATTCAAAAGCAAATAAAGCACCAAGTAAATTTAGTGAATTTACTTATCTTTAAATTGCTTTATAATTCTTGGCGAACCTGCTATTTAAACAGACCAACGATACACCTACAAACACTCGTAGATACATGCAAAAAAGATACATGTTTCCACCTTTATAATCAGCCACTAAATTTATTTCAAAAGAGATTATATATAATTAAATAATTAATTTCAAAAGATCTCTCACGCTTGTAATTAGATTATTATCGAAAACCTTAAAATTTGAACAAGTATCTTGCTCATTTAAAATAAAATATTATTGGTTTCGGCTTATATTACACTAACAATAAGCTAAGCGTATGATTTATGTCTATCACTGAAAGGTAATCGCTTTTGCATTAAAACAAATTTATGGCAGAAGTAATTCCGATTATATGGAGCGGTTTAAGTAACTGAATTAGTTTAATTCGAAAATATAAATCAAATGTATATTTAACTTGACTAATTTTTTATAAATATGCAGAAATCGAGCCGAGCTGCGATACAGCTGGGTAGAAAACTTTTCTTAATCCTTTATTATGTAAACTTACAAATAAAAGTATCAATGCAACTCATTCCAGATACAACTGATCTTCGATCAAACTTGTTTAAAAATTATTGATGTATTCAAAAATTGGAAGGATGATGAAAAGTGTAAACGAATTTTTAGTCCTACGGCACCTACATTTTTCCTTGCCGTGGGAGCGAGGTTCCCAATCATTGAAGCCCCCCTCACTATCGGAAAACGATCACATCGTTTAATTGATAGCGGCAAATATCCAGTAATAATGCGCACTCCAATCGACCGCACGTAATTACGCGCCTATAACGCTCATATTGCACTCAAGCGCAATCGCATTTTGAATTTCCAGATACAAATAATGAATAATGAATATTCATCGGGATTCCTACAGCCAGTTCTGAAGCTGTCATTCAGCTTGCACGAGTTTTGAATCACTACTTTATTAATTTAATAATATTCTTGTCTCAATTTCTCGCTGCTCGTTTTTTCGCGTTTATAGTTCAATGCGTCAAAGACACATCAAGTGGAAGGAAGAAAATTTGAAAAGTATAAAAAAATAGAATATAAAATATGTTTTAATAAAATTAAATGATATTGATGCCTTTTTTGTCTCGGTAGCGCCCATGATTCCAGGAAATGTCTCATGGATTATTTTTCCTCTCACACAACCATGAGTTCTTTTAATCTCGACAACAAAAGTACATCATGAGTTTATAGTCTTACAAATGCCAATCAGACTAAATAAGCCTAAAATTTTTTTTCATGGAGCTTTCATTTCGCATGTTGTTCTCATGAGCTTCGTCATCGCTTCCTGTTTCCAGAGGTTTTCTCATCAAATCCCGCCCTTTCCATCAAGTAAAAGTTATGCGTTGCCTGAGGTTCTATAAGAGAGGCGGTGGCCAGTAGGGTATTTCCTGGACCAACGTTAGGGTAACTTTATAAAATAAATTGGACTCGATTCCAGAAATTGCCCTACGCCATCCCACCTGAACCAAAGGCGTTGCTAGCATGCGAACAGCTCGGAGCTCGACTCTCTCGCACGTAGAGTCGTGTTTATTTCTTTAGACACAAGCACTTTTACTTACTGAGACTTTCAAGATGGTACTGAGACTTCCAACACACCATCTTTCACTTCCAACTCTGTTCTCTTGGCAGAGATGGTATGGGGATCGTGGTAAAGTCAATAGTGATACGCGGTAGAGATATAGGAATATACCAGGAATTTTTTTATGTAAGTAAAAATTAAGCAGCATAAGTAAACAACAAGAGAAAAAAACTTCTTCAATTTAAGCTACATCTTTATGTAGTTAAGTGCAAATTTTTTGCAGCTTTTAGTAATTGGCGTTCATAGCATACAATGTGTTTGTAACAAATAAATCGTGGTGAAATAATCACAGGATTAATTCTAGTTACTTAATAGAGGTATTAAGTATTAATTAAGTAACTAGAATTAATCCTGTGATTATTTCACCACGATTTATTTGTTACAAACACATTGTATTTTGTACAAGTGTCACAAACGCGTTTGCCATTTGACCCGACTTCAATGATTTATAATATTTCAAAATATGATTTTTTGAGACATAAGATTTAAAAAAACGGATAAGACAATAATTAATGCACCGGCGATGTGGTGGAGGAGAGAAGCTGTGTGGTCAAGCCAAGGAATTTGGCCGCTGGCAGCAAATGCCAGCACATTCCTGATCTTATGAAGCGTCCGCAGTGAAGCGTCCGCGGGTCTTATGAAGCGTCTGCGGGTCTTATGAAGCGTCCGCGGGTCTTATGAAGCGTCCGAGGGTCTTATGAAGCGTCTGAGGGTTTTATGAAGCGTCCGAGGGTCTTATGAAGCGTCCGCGGGTCTTATGAAGCGTCCGAGGGTTTTATAAAGCGTCTGCAGATCTTATGAAGCATTCGTTGGTCTTATGAAGCATCCGTGGGCCTTGTGAAGCGTCCGTGCGTCCCATGAAGCGTCAATATTGGTTTAATGAAGCGTCCACTGGTCTTAAAAAGCGTCACTGGGTCTTATGAAGCGTCTACGGTGTAGCGGCCAGATATTGGTCTCGCTTTGTGTACTAGATTTGAAGCCGCCGCACTACGCGACAAATAACAGCACAGAAAAATGTGCTAGCTGAACTGTCGTCGGATGTAGTCTGTCTCTAGTAGAGAGCGACTTCATCATACCCATGGTTGTGTCCATAACGATGTTCGTCATCTGTACCTTTCAAGTGTTATTGTATTTTGCGTTTCCAAGTAATTTCTGCAAATCTCTTGAGTAAAAATTAGCCTGAACATCTTCCTTGGTCGTTTCAACCTTCCACGAACTGTAGGGCCAGCTGTCAGAGACCTTAAAGTGTTTAGATGTAGTAGTCTCCCGCTACAACGGGTCTTATAAAGCATCAGTAGGTCTTATGAAGCGTCCGTGGGTTTTGTGAAGCATTCGTGCGGTATTCCACACATAACTAATCGTGACGAAGGCAAGTGAGTTCTTTGAGAACATATATGGTCTAATATCCGGAATTATTGATAACAGCGAATAACTATGAAAATCATGGTACAAATACAAACTGTAGATCACAAGCATTGTAATGATTATGGCTATTTTCAGACTGTAACTGTCCGGACTGTAAAGAACAAAGCCTAGCCGCAGCGGCCTTAAAATGGCCAGAATCGTCTGGAAAATTGTCCCTCTAATGGCCCAAAAGAATTTATGATACGGCGCAAAAATTTCTGAAGCTTACGGCCAAAAATTTGAAGATTTTTGTACATCTGCGAATTTATACGCGGGAATCATGCAGTGTATCTTGCCTAAAAATGCAATTTTCTAAGCGACTACAAATTTCCTTCCAGACTTTTCCCTATTACCTCAACAGAGAGTCTGTATATTCTTGTTCAAATGAGTTTGATTGTGAAAATCAATAATTCATCTTAAATTTTTCGAATAAAATGATTAGATGGAAATTATAAACAATATAAACTTTTCCTAAAGCGGTATCGACGCATTTATGAGTGATGATATTTTATGAATTGAGAAATGGTTCAAATTTTATCGATTCCAAAGAAAACGATTTTATGAAACTGAGATTTGTGCGATGTCTCGGTGCAAATGCTTTCACAATTTATTAGCAATATGTAAATCCACATTGCAGTTTCAACTCAGATCTTTTCATATCAGTGCAGCAAACAAATTTCTTAGTTCATTTACGACTGCTCAGTCGAAAAAAATACCCCCATCTGCTCTCCACGTGATTTAAAAATAGGAATGTTATTTTCCTAACGGGAATCATTTGCAATAATGTCGCCGCTCTCTACCCTAATTAAGCATCGGAACAAATAAAAAACCCTTAAAATAAATTCAAAGTCTCGCAAATATGACAAAAAACTTCCACGGGTTCGCACTCCATTGAAACTCGGTAGAAAATGGAGCATTTTTCCATTTAAAAGGATGCGCAATTCAGACACGCACTGCTGGTGCGACGACGCACTCCGGCACGCTCCCTTGAGGTGAGGCGCAATTAAGACTCAAGTCAGACAATAAAAATTTCGGAGCAACTTCCCGACCTCGAGCCGTTCTTTGGGCACATTTTCAAAGACCGTCTAAATAGCCTGTATCCAGGTGAATAATATAACTTAGATATTTTTTAAATATCGGTGAATAATATCGAAGTATTAAGGAAACTATTGCATCGTAAATAGCAATAAGAAAATCGTGATAGTGATATTAGCCACTAATATACAGCACAAATTCTCAAGTTTTTATATGAGAAGGCACATATATTTCTTCTGAAGTTATAATAGTTTATAATAGTTACGTTTATTGTGTATGCTTCGAAAATTTGTTTTAATAATTTTTCGAAAACTTGAAGTAATAATTTTTGTTCTTTAAATGATTTAGATTCAATTTTCATTACTTTCATTTTTCCGAAGAATTTAAGTAATTATTATGATTTGTTTTATTATGAGTTGTGGCATTCCCATAAGTAACTGGTTTTTAGTTTACAGTCTTTGAGATTTAGATGATCGAGGTTTTATTGCACCGTGTTATGTTAATGGATTTTAAATGGATATTCGTTTAATTCGTATAACCTCGCGACCAAGCCGTAATACTCGCTGCAACGAGCAGTGCAACGTCCCGGTGTCCAAAAGTGATTTTAGAGTTTTAGCCTCCTCAACCGGTGTTTCTGAACTACGAATTTTAGAATTATTATATATTTTCAAACAGAAGCCCAGTTTAAATACCGCATTCATATCCCATCCTCTGCAAATTGTAAATGGATAGTACCTTCTCCACATGTTATCTCATTTTTATTAGTTTTATTTTCGATTTTAGTTCTAATGTCCTCAAGTTAAGGTAGGTAAACCGTTTGAACGTAAATTTTAGGCTACTAATTGTTTGTACCTGTGTTCTAGGTTTTGAACTGACGATGGAGCTGGACTCGGAAAAGATTTCTCTTAAAAGAAATGGTGAACTTTTTGGCTATTTTCATTACTTTTAAAATACTGGTAAATTTGTGACTTGAGCAGCCAAGGGATCTTAATACTCGCTGACACGATTGACAATTTTCTTCTCCCAACACATATTGAGATAAATATTTTAATAATTTAAAATATTCTATGTCCAAGCGTCAGATATAAAACTTATGTAGGTCTCTGAAGAATTTCAGGTCTGGTGTGTGCTGAGCATTTGAAATTATTCTAAAAAAGTCGACGGATTTTCAAACCGTGATTTAATTTACTTTTATTTGCCAGTTACATCTCGCACTTCAGAGAGAGTAAAAAAAAAACAAATAAATACAGGCAATACAATATATTCTTGGGAATATGTTCATAACCTTTTCTATGTGTTTGTTCTTTTATGAGCCCGATAAAAGATTTCTAAGTGCAAGCATATACGTTAAGCGCTGCCACATGCTTCGTGTGAAATATATAGAACGAAGCTGAATTTGGATTCAGAACTTTGAATTTATTCGCTGCGGGAAGTTTTGTGATAATTTTATTTAGAATATTTATAACGAAAATATTAAGAAGAAAGTAAATGTTAAAAATTAAAGTGAAGAATCGTTGACTAAATTACTAACTTATCTATCGATCGACTACGGTGCCATTTATAGAAAGATTTGGAGTCAACGAAGATTGATGGTAATTCAAATATTTTACAGCATCGTAGTCTCAAATATTCTAAAAAATTACATCAATGATAATAAATTTTAACAACCTTTCATTTTGAGACGCTATTTTAAATTTTCTTATATATAATCAGTTCTTAACAACGTTAGCCAAACATCTTTCCAGGCAAAGTTTATTTATCTAAATTATTGTCTTATAAGCGCTATATTATCATTATAGATTATTAATATAAATAGTATATATTTTTGAAAAGTTTAAATCATTGGACGAAAAAGGGCTGATATATCTGACAAACCTTATTGAAAATTAACCCCAATACGACCAATACCAGGTTAAATACTTTTTCTCAGATGCTTGAGTTGAGGCGTGATTACAGTTAAGGGTAAGAACAGTTGAGGGGAAGAACAGTTAAGAGGAAACAATTCAGGGGAAGAAAAAGTTGTGGCGTGAGAAAAGTTTAGGAGAAGGACATTTGAGAGGAAGAACAGTTGTAGCGTGAAAGCAGTTGAGGGGAAGAACAATTGTGGTATGAGAAATGTTGACGGGAAGAATAATTGAAGGAAAGAACAGTTAATGGGAAGAACAGTTGAGGGAGGAATAGTTAAGGGAAGAACCGTTGAGGGGAAAACAGTTAAAAGGAAGAACAGTTGAAGGGAAAAACAGTTAAAGGGAAGAACAGTTGAAGGGAAAAACAGTTGATGGGGAGAACAGTTGAGGGTAAGAACAGTTGAGGGCAAGAAAAACTCCTCAATAATTTCACACGAGCTAGGAAAACCTTGCGTTTAGTTTAGGGACTGATTAGACTCGTGCAGCCCAAGACAAATCCCTGTTACAACCTTGTCGAGGGTAGAGGGTGGAATTCGGTAAAGTAATTAACGCAAGAATAACTAACAAATTTAAAAGAACATCCGCCATTTGGTTAATTCAGGATTAATTTATATTGAAAATTAAAATGCGTTTTATTCGGCTAGGTTGCCAGAAAAAGTACACTGTCCTTAATAAGGAAGGCAAAGATATCACGACTAAAAAATAATCAATACTATTGGCGAAATGAAATTCAACGAAATCTTTACTGCAAATTTAGAAGACATGTAATGCCTATTTCCGAATAGATTTCAAGTCAAACTAAACTGTTAATAGCTTTTAATATGGGAAGTTCGAAATTCATAAAATTAAGATAATATTATAAGATAGGTTTTTCACTCGACGATCATTGAAGCTAAACATCGCAATTGCAGAATTCATATAAATGACACACACAGCACTGTGGTGACATACACACGGCACTGTGATGACACACACACGGCACTGTGATGACACACACACGGCACTGTGATGACACACACACGGCACTGTGATGGCACACACGGCACTGTGATGACACACACACGGCTCACACACATGGCACTGTGATGGCACACACGGCACTGTGATGACACACACACGGCACTGTGATGGCACACACACGGCACTGTGATGGCACTCACACGGCACTGTGATGGCACACACGGCACTGTGATGACACACACACGGCACTGTGATGACACACACACGGCACTGTGATGACACACACATGGCACTGTGATGACACACACACACGGCACTGTGATGGCACTCACACGGCACTGTGATGGCACCGTTACCACAGTCCAGGCCGACATAGGGAAGCTCCAGAGGGCATTTCTCGTGGCAGTTTGCAGGGCGAGCCAAATAAGCTGCATGCAAATGGCAGGCATGCCGAGGCCTCAAATAAGCCTGTAGGCTTCATTTCGACCGCATTTACACATGCAGTCGCTCTAGGCAGTCAAAAATCAGCAAGTTATTTGATATGACAACACAAGAACCAAACTGCTGCCTTGTAAAACCTTACCGTCAAAGCCTTTACCTTTTTTTCAGTTGAAGCCGAGATCACAAGCTATGTAATTAAAACAAGAGAGCGTGAAATTGGATTGTTGAAAGATCCTTTAAGAATAAAATATTTTAATTCGTGAATGATTATTGTACGAACGAGTACAAATACAGATGACGTGACATTAAAAGGTTGCCTAATTTTTTAGATCTACAAGATCTATTTTTTTACAGTAAAGCATTAGGTTCAATTGCAGGCACAATTTTTTTTAAATTAAGACCTTTTATTAGAAAAAAATAAATAAAACGATCATAATTTAGACGATCCAAGATGTAATCTTGAACAACGCAACACAAATTAGCGCAAATTATAGCAGGTTGGCACCGATAGATACTAATTGGCATAGATTAGCATAAATTGGCACAGATTGGCAAGTAATCCATGGAATACCCAGGCCGGTATGATCGGCTACGTTAGGCGTGAGCCTATTTGGATGCATTGTCTATTATTATTATTATCATTATTATTATTATTGTTATAATTATTATCAATATTATTATTATTATTATTATTATCATTATTATTATTATTGTTATAATTATTATCATTATTATTATTATTGTTATTATTATTATCATTATTATTTATTATAAGTATTATTAATATTGTTATGATTATAATCGTTATTATTATTAATATTATTATTTTTACTTTAATCCCATTTGTAGGTATTTTTTCTCCAGTCTCAGTACAACGATAATAATTTGATATCAAATTATTATAATAATAATACCTCAGTACCATTACACAAATAAAATAAAATATTTTTCCGTTTGATAATTCTCTCTTAAACCAAGCGATCTGGGGCTAATAACTGAAAAGACAGTCTTTCGTTTCTTATTAATGATTAGATTAATTGCTAGTTAATTATAGGATTAGCTGCTTAGTCTCAATTACCTCAGTTGACTTGTTTGCTTTCGCTCATTAATATGAGTTCTAATTAGAGACCGGGCACAAATCGTTAACAGACGCGCACTTCTACTTAAATTTACCCGTCCTGCTTAGCCTTGGAATGCCCTTCATATTTTAAATATATTTTAGTAACATAGTCTTTAATGTCTGTGCATCTTGATGCCTAATTATGCGGATAGCTGTTATTAGTGAATTAGATGAACGTTATAATTGAAAATACATTAAACAAGCAGTGGACGTGCTCTGTTAAGAAGAAATGTGAATTTTACTGCAATTTAAACACGTTCAAACTTCCTTTTATGTCGATTTATCTTTTATTATTTTGTGAATGCTTATTATATATTGATGAGCATACATTATATTCACAATAAGCATAAAAATGAATGGATGTTATTGATATGACCAATTCGTTGACGTAAAGAATGCATCGCTATCAGGACAAAGTCACTTTAATATCTCAAAGATTTTGCGGTCTTGATTGACACATCAAATAAATGAGCAGTTTGCGATTATTTCCATTACGACCTTTTTGTATTCAGGCCTTGATTCTGTTCATTTATTCTGAAAATTTCAGCAATACGTAAATAAAATAACTTGACAGATGAGATTACAAATAAATATATTTTTTAAGAAACAAAAATTTTGTGTGTGAGGGTACCGATTTAAAAACATTTATTTCATTTTAAAATAAATACTTGCAGTGCTCAAGATTATTCCTTCAATACTGATCTGAGTGATTCTGATTAGCTTTTGCTGAATCGACACAATTAAATCAATTACATTTAATGAAATCACATACAATGAATTGAATTAAAGTTAGTGAGATCACACACAATGCAATGAATTAGCGTTAATGAGATCACACACAATGAAATGAACAGCATTGAGTTCACACATACAATGAACTGAATAGTGTTGAGTTCACACACGATGCGATCACAGTTGAATTGATCTGCCGTGAGCCCTACTATAAAAATTGCTCATACACATGTATCGTCCTAAGTGAATGACGACCAATTCCTCGTCTATGATTGGTGCATTTTACTTCAGAACATCTAAGTTACTGGCTGTCTGAGTTACAAACTCGAAATGATTTTTTAATGGTAAACCGAGCTGATAAAGTACTTCTTCAATCACGTGTCTCTGTGAAAGGACCGGCCAGCTGCCCGGACCAGCGACGCACACCTCACCTCACGGCCGCCAGTGATGAACTGACCGCCACGGCCTCAATTTTTCTATTGAAGAGACGCGGCGCGCAGTCGCGGGACACGCCACCAAAAGCACGTAACAGGTAGAGCCTGTCAGATATTCCATTTAATTTTAAAGGAGTATAAGAAAAATAATAAGCAAGCTGAAGTAAAAGAGGTGAAAAAATATAGGTAATGTAACGATGTTTTAGGCTTCTAAAGAGAAAGTTGATCTGGAAAGTAATTATATTTTATTGTTAAGTTTTACAATCCTTTATTATATCAGTGTAATCTCTACAAAAATAATAGCAATACATGTATATACACCTTAATTTAATGTATTTTTAGTTATAGTTATAGCCTTACTTAAAATCTTTGCGGGATTATCGGAAGTCAAAATTTAATCTGTATTCATCGCTTCCCATGCAAGTTATTCATCGACATCCCATGACTCCTTTTGATTGACATCCCATGCAAGTTATTCATTGACATCCCATGCAAGTTATTCATAAGCATCCATTGAAATTTATTTTTGAATTTTCTGCATTATGAAACTCAGACGTGGCCAACGTTGAACATTATTCTGTATACCTTCATCTCAACCCTAATTTATTGCCTCTACTTGAATTCCAATTTTTTTCATCGTTTTTGCATGAACGATTACTAAAATAGATGCCGAAACACTGAAAGGTTGCCTAACTATTTGAACAATAAAAGGTTTTAGTTTTTACGGTGGAACATTAAATAGGATTGATATCCTGCTTGAATGAATGTGTTTGTTCCAACTTAGAAATTTGGCGTGCCGAGAAGAATAAATTATTAGATGGTCAAACGCAATAAAAACGGCATTGTGAAAGCAAACAAATTTTATGGCACAGGAAATGTTTCTTTCTTACTCACATGCGATTATGAGTCATAAATAAAAAAAGCTACTGGCGCTGTATAAATTAAGTAATTGATATTGAAAAAAAATTATAAATAAAGTAGTTGTAGATTAGGCTCTCGATCGCCCAACAATATCCGCTTGATATGCGACAGGAATGAATTACGTCCATGGTAACTATCGCATTTAAATATGAATCTTTGATGTAAAAGAAATTGTGTGTTTTAGTAATTAAATCTGCTACCTATGCGTTATAATGAATTTCGAAGTAAGATTTTGAGTTGTTTTAGCTTTGAGATCCTATACAGCGTATTGTATAGTTTAATATATATCTTCGCCCATACAATTTTGCGTATTTTCAGGCCAATTAAAAAAAATATAACTCAGTACTCACTGCAGTGAGTGACAGAGAGCGCATTTGCTCGTCGACGAAAACATGAAGTCACGGACGGACAGACAGACGGACAGACGGACGGACAGACGGACGGACAGATGGACGGACAGACGGACGGACAGATGGACGGACAGACGGACATGGCGAGCACAATAGTGCATTTTTCCATAAATGAGAAAATGCGCTAAAAAGTTTCAAAACAGTAAGCATACATATACTCGTGTGTAAATAATTTATAAGACTACGTCATTCTGAAAGACTTAAAACAGACTATCAGCGATGGATGTCAACGTGCAAACAATATCTCCTACTGAAATGAGTTAACATTAAAATTATAAGCGACATAAGGAATATCAAAATAAGAGAAATATTAAAATATAATAATATCAAAGTAAAAGGAATATATAAATATAAAGAATACTGATATATATAAGGAATATTTAAATATATAGAATACCAAAATATAAGGAATACTGAAATATAAGGAATAGTAAAATGTTCCTTATGACAAAGAAATGTTTCGCAAGCATGATTGAGCGCTCACTCGGGAAAATAAGTGAGTCTTCGTTTACATAGCGATGCATATTTTGCTCGAGTACGTGTCATCCTGACCCAGTTTATCAGGTCACCACTGTGTATCAGTGTTATGTCCACTCACTGGTTGTGTTGTGTGGGGAGAAAGTGTGTCAATATTTAGATCAATTGACGCATTCGCTTTTCTGAGTGTGGGGCTGAAGAGGGGACACAAAACCCCCAGGCAGCGCTTGATCCACTCGTTTTTATGAGTGCATGTGAGGGCTGGAGAGGGGACACCCCCCCCCTTTCCCTCACTTCCCTCACAGCAGCGGCTGCTTGTCATGCATGCCGCCCTTCTTGGCAGCGCTACGTTGTCAAGATTTCTTATTAATTACTCGCGGGATGAACTTTTCCTCAGTTCTTTATCAAGAGAGGCTGTCGGATTTAATCTCAAAAGACGGAAATTATCGCATGTATCATATGTAATTTCATTTAACATAGAAGTGGGAACCCCAACAAACTTTGCACGCAATCGTTCAGTTTTAAATTCTCTTGTATCAGATATTATGACATTTTTTGATGAGATACTACTACGTTTTCTACTACTAGTAGTAAAAGACGTTTTCGTATGTTTTAGTACTTCTAGAAAACTAGAAGTACTACTACGTTTTCAGGGTTAACTCTTCGAAAATTTCTACCCATTCTTTTTGTTTATGCCATCTTCGGTAGAGAAGTTCAGCAAAAGAGGAACAAATTTGGAATAAAAATGTATAAAACATAAACTGATCTTGCTTTCTCAATGAAAATTTATTGCTGTTGCAAAAATTATTTGTTCTTAAAAAATTGTTTTCGTTATTTCCTGATTCACCATCTTCACACCGCAATTGAAGCTTATTGTACAACCCTTCATGTACATGTGACACAGTTGTTCTTCAACCCCGCATTCCCGACACGGTTGCTCTTCAACCCCGCATTCCCGACACGGTTGCTCTTCAACCCCCGCTTTGCAAAGAGTTCATATGATCGCCTGAACCCATGATTCCCGCTGGGAACTGTCACCTGATGTCACTGGAATGTCGGCAATTAAGCCTTCCTGGGACGCATTCCAGCATCGTTATGGAACGAAGGTGAGATGCAAATGTAGAATTTTGTATTGTTACAAATGTCATGGTTATTTGAATAATTATTGAAACTAAACGACTAACAGCTAATGGTGGAATTGGGCAAGGATTGTCTGTTACGTTTTTACATGAGCTTCATTATTTTAGTGACTAGGAATATGTTAACGAATAATGCTTAGGAATAATGATGGTGGCTAATTAACGTGATTGTCTAGAGCAAGCTCATCTACGTAAATGTGATGATATTGATTTGCTAGTGGAAATATTGACTTTTCTAATAAAAATTCTGTTTTCTCCCTCCTTGTTCTGTTAATTATTGAAAATTGATACAGGAAACATCCTTTTATTACCGAATTCAGCATTTGAATCCTTGTACCTCTACCAAAAGTTATGGTTCAATTATTGGGCGATGAACGCTTGTTGGGGAAATCCTGTTCTATGCAGGAAAATGTCGTGCAAGACTCCGGCTGAATTAAAATGAGTCTTACAAACATTATGTATGTAGAATATTCTACTTCAGTACTTGATTTTTTGGGTTATCTTGCATACAAAATTATTTAACTTAATCATTATACAAGTATTTCATCTCCCTTATATAGACGAGCTCGCACCAGAAATTCAGTCTGAGAAGCGAAGAATTTTATTATCATGCTTAAGAATCTCGATAAAGTTTCGCTTTCAAGCCTTGCGAGATTGAAGCCATTCAAGTACACAACATGGTCGGCTATCTCAAGTCGTTAAGTCGCTGCATTGCAATGTTTTTAAGACGCGCTAAAGCGGAGACAGGTTTTGCAGCAATGCGCACTGGCACACGAGTATGTAATCAGACTGGCAGGCAGCCAGCCCCAGCCTTGTGCCAGAGCATGGATGCTTCTGGACGAACTATGATGACGTCAGAAGGTCCGGGCTTCGCTCCAAAGAATTAAATCGCTTCATGTGCCCCACAAGCGAATATTTTTCAGCGTTAATTTAATAAAATTCTTAAATTTTGATACGTGTCTTTTGATGGTAGCTTTGGTTAGCAAGCATTTAGTTACGAATCACGTCAACGACACCACAAACGAATATTTTTCAGCGTTAATTTAATAAAATTCATAAATTTTGAAGAGTGTCTTTTGATGGTAGCTTTGGTTAGCAAGCTTTCAGTTAAGAATTACGTCAACGACAGACGGTATATCCGTGGCTAAAGTAAAACAAAATCTGGGAATACGTTAATCAGAGCTCACTGTCACTACTAACCTCTTTTATTTTGTTCATAGGCATTGAATTTTATATTGATAAAAATACATGTAATTATAAAATCGAACACAATATGTAAAGTTCTTTCCGCAGAGCACTCGATTCGGGCGGTACTTAACGACGATCTGAGTATCCGACAACCATTGCAACCTATCAAATCTTCTCTGTGCACGATAGTTAATAAAATGATTTTAGTAAATGATATGCTTATATTTCGATGCACAAAATAATTTCTGAACGTTAATTGCTGGCAGCAGAGATACCCTCTCCGTCAACATTGAGATTATCAAGCTGAGCTCGACGCAATACCTTATATTCTGATTTGTCGTGTACAATTTTTCTGCATAAATCATTATTTAGCCCATTCATGATGGAAAAAATTCCGATTCCACGTTGTGAAGAGTTATTTCGTAATCATGATAGTTTACTTGCATGCTAATAGTACGTTAATTCGTGAGTGTAACTATCCCACTACAACCTTTCAAAGAATGGAAATCTGGATAATTCAAAGTCAAACTTGATATATAATCATTTTTTTTAAATTATTTGCTGAGATATCAGCAGAAAATCCCAAGCTTCATTAAAAATTCTAAAAGGAACCATATATATAAATTACCTTGCCATAAAAAAGTCAAACGCACTTTTGACAACATGGCTTGCGATTAATTTCTTTCGTGTTTTAATTAACCGACTTAATCCTTGCAAAGATTCAATGCGAAGCACGTGTAATCCGGTGAGTGTAATAAATAATAATCTTCATATTATTTATTTATATTCATTCATTAATGCTGGTATTCATTCACTTCATTTTCCATCGTGTTTTTATTCCGGTTTCTTGTATACAATCATGACATCTTCAAAAGTCATTGTAACAACATACAATTACTGTGTTAAGATATCATTTCATTCGTTTACATACACTGAATGCAATTTAATATATTTCTTTGTTTTCTCTTCTGACGTCATTCCAAGAGAGTTTGGCAATTATTCATTGCAGCCCTAAATTTGTAATTTAAGGTCTAATACAAGTTAATTAATTTAGGATCTAGTAAGATAAATAAGATATCTTATTAGATCCTTTACCTAAAACATCGAAGGGGAGAAAGTATCAATCATGACGCACTTCAGCTTAAAATTATTACAAAATTACGAAATTATTAGTTGCAATATATTTTAGATAATTTATTTTATCACCTCGTATCCCATCAAGCTACTCGAAAATATCATCTTTAATTATGACAAATAAGGCATTAACAACCCCTTGAGCGTGGAGTTCAGAAAAGGAAATATGTCACAGATGACATGGGTTGGATTAAAAATCTTGCACATACTCTAATAAATCAACTGACACTTTTGGACTGATATTCAATGCATTATATGAACTCTCATTTCTAGAATTTAGTCCTTGCGACTTGTCAATATAGTTTACCGTGCGAGCCAAGCCTTATATTGGGCGTCAGCTTCATGGTGTCAAGGGATACATTTTTGCATTAATCGTTATCGATATTAATGGAGATGTCGCGCTGTAACCTTCTCGCCGACGCACCCGATCAGCATTAATTGGGACTTTCTTTGCCGTTCTTATTTCGTGATATCTTGTATTCGCTGACGATCATTTCATAAAAATGATCATATATAAATGATCATATATAAATGATCATATATAAATGATCATATAATGATCATAAATATGAAATGATCATATAATTACCGTTTCCCATAATAAAATGATAATATAATGACAATACTTTGAGGAAATTTTCATACAATATGACCATTTCTTGTCTCAAAGCATCGGAGCCATTACGTATGTTCCCAGCCAGCGAAGTAGATAGCAATAAATGAAATATTGTAAGAAAAAAAAAACACTAAAATCCTTTCAATCTAACAAAGGTTCTTTTGAAATTTGGTTGATAACTATATTTCTTATATATAAATACATACAACAATTTGATTGAATACCAAAGAATGTTTTTTATTGATAATTTTCTTATTTTACTGCTCAACGAGTCGAACGAAATTTCTTGCTGGCGCCGGGAGATCAAAAAGCAGATTACCAAAAGACATTTTATTCGAATACGATATTTCGAATATATAATTTTCATTATCAAGCAGGTGAAGGTTTTACAACACTTGAAATTGAACTTTTTGGAAATGACAGTAGAACAATTAATCAAGGGTATTGTGGATACAGTTCGAAATGTAAGTTTACAATTTATCTGAAAATAATTCCAGTGTCCGGACGAATCCTGTTGTTTTAAAAGTTGACTGCTGTAGACTCGCTATTGATAAATAAAAATCAAGTGTTGCATAACCTCAGCTATCGCCAGCCTCGACATCGGGGCACCGCATAACTATGCTGGTGCAGGCCTCCAATGTGGCACGAGTGATGGTCTCGTTGTGGGCCTCCCGCGCTAGTAAGACCAATATGTAGTTTATATTTTTAATCAGTCTTCAACCTTCTATATTACCAGAAAATTTACAAAGAACATTAGTTTCATGAAACAGTCTAGATTTTGTACAAGGTTTATTATTCAGGACAAGGCTTTTAATTTTTGTATCTCTGCAGCAGATCAGAAGTTTTATTTTTTAGTTATTCGTTGTGCTTTCGCTATTATTATGGATGATTGACCGTAGTCCTCTTACATCAACTTTATTACTACACCAATTTAAACAGTATAATATTTTATAAATATAACTATACCAAGAGATTTATGAATATACATACATATGAATACCTTAATTGAACTACAGGAAGGAAATGCTCATTATTTTTTGCTTGCATTTCCCGGAATGATAATTGCTTTCAGGAGGCTCGGTAGCTACCGAGAAGTTTATAAGCTTCAAGCTGCGACAGTTAATAAAGCTTATGTAAGAAAGTCTGATGTATTAAGTACTTAGTAATTCAAGGCAAGTTTGTTCGAGTTAATTTGCATTGGTAAATTGGAAGTTAACCTTTCATTGATTGGAATTAACAGCTTTTTATTAAATATTTATTACCGGTAGATTTTAGGAGCTAGGTATATAATTTATCATATTATATGTAAATATATGCGGTCCAATTGTACCCAAATTTCAGTAACCAATGGGGAGTAATGAACGACGTTATTACTCCCCAAACTCAAATGACTGAATTTCTAGTCACTTGCAAAGAAACCTTTCTGTGGGAACAAGGCAAGAAATACGGGCGATATAATGTTTGATTAGCAAATGAAATACGGGTGATATAATGTTTAATTAACAAATACAATACGGGCAATATGATGTTTGATTAGCAAATGAAATACGGGCGATATGTTGTTTGATTAGCAAATGAAATACGGAGAATTTAATGTTTGATTAGCAAATGAAATACGGGTGATATAATGTTTAATTAACAAATAAAATACGGGCAATATGATGTTTGATTAGCAAATGAAATACGGGCGACATAATGTTTGATTAGCAACTGAAATACGGAGAATTTAATGTTTGATTAGCGAATGAAATACGGCAACATAATTTTTGAATATCAATTGATATACGAGTGATATAATGTTTGATTAGCAAATGAAATAAGGGCAAGATAATGTTCGATTAGCTAATGAAATATGGGTGATATAATGTCTGATTAGCAAAAGAAATTTGGCCAATATAATGTTAGATTAGCAAATGAAAAAGGGGCAAAATAATGTTTGATAAGAAAATGAAATACAGGCAATATATGAATATGTTATATATATGAATACTACATATTGTATTCATATGAACAAACATATTGTTATATATATGAATACATATATATAACAATATGTTTGAACATGAAATGATATACGTGAGATATAATAATTAGCAAATGAAACATTCGCGATATTACGTATAACAATAACCAAATTAGATACCGTATGCATAATTGCAAAATTAAAATAAAAAATAATGTTTATTTTCCAAATGAGATCATTAGGATACAATGAATGATTGTCAGTTGAAATTTGGATTAAAAAAACGTATAATATTCAAATGAGATATGAGCAAAAATCTGAATGATTTACAAATGTAAAACGGCTAATATAATGTTTAATTAACAATGCAATTACGGCGAAATAATGTATAATTTTCAAATGAGTGAAGAGCGATACAATGTATGATTATTAAATGAAAACCTTTGATGCTATGATGTATAATTTTCAAAAGAATTCCGGGCGATAAACTAAAAAATTATGAAATGAAATACAGATTACATGGTGTATAATTTCCAAATGATATAGGGCGACATCCTGCAAATCCACAAAAAAATTTCGCTAAATAATGTAATATTTCAAAATGAAATATGGGCTTCATGATGCAAAATTTACAAATGATATTCATGCGACGCAATATATAATTTCCGAATGATAGACGAGGGACATAATGCATAACTCTCGATGAAAAAACTTCCAGAGAACGATACCGGGACCAGAAATAATTTAGTCAGTGGTCGCAATTTCACCGAGCTCGATCATCCTCCTCGGGTGTGCAGTCGTGGAGCAGATCACGCAATGCCTAATTCGAGGTCACGCTGCTTCACGCAATCCTAGCGAAGTAGGAATATCGAGCTGCAGTTTAACTACACTATTTACTTGGTAATGTTGATTTAGTATCATGAAAATGAATCATGTAATCCGTGCTATTCATAAGCTCGGTGGGACCGCAACTAGCGCCGAATTGTACTTATAATAATTGCATTCTATGTATTATTTAAATTTATAGCTAATTTATGAACAGAACATAGCTGTCGAAGAACTCGTCATATAATACTTTTCTAAAGTTTTAAAAGTAACAAAATTGTTGATCGATTTTGCTATTTTATTGACAACAATTATAACACAAAAGTGATAATTTGTAAGGAATTTACACGAATATAATCGCTGATAAACTTTATTTGCGAATCCACAGGATAAATCTTCGAAGGTTTTCGAAGACGAAAGAATTCAGAACTGAAGAAGCAATGGAGCAACTGCAACCAAATAAAAACAGTCTGATTAACTGACAAACTTAGTTCAAGGATGCTTTATGTGATCATATTCTGTATTCCAATTTATCGGCACATGATTTGACAGTGAACTTGATTCCCAGTATTAACCTTGCGAAGTTGAGACACTAAATACGGCAGCAGCAAACAGACGAGGCGTTCCTTACGACATAGCTCAAGCAGAATGGGTGACGTGTGATGTGCGTCATTATACTGTAACGTAGCAAAAAGAATTTATTAAATTACAGTAAATACATTGGGCTTCTTAATTGAACAATATGTCATATATAGTCGTATAGTTAATTGCGATCAAATAATAGTCGTATAGTTAATTACGATCAAATATTGATTAACTAACCATCTAAATTATTGCCGATGGCTCCATTTAGAAGTGGCATAGATGCCATTCAGAGGTTTGATTTTAGACAAAATGTGCAATGGTTAGTAATAGGTTGGCCCAACTCAGCTAATTTGGTAAATAAGTTAATAAGGTTAAGGTTAAGGTTCTAGGCCGGAAATTCTAAATTTTAATATCTAAATTTTAATATCTAATTCTAAAAAACGGGTCATCACATTAATAAATAAATCGTTGCGTACTATATTTCGGGTTAGGTATGATGAAAACAATATCCCTTTGACTCGTACTACTGTATTATATAGGCAGTCGAAAATTTTAATTGGTGTAAGACAACATTGTTTCGACTTTTCGTCTTAGTTGTATTTAATTTTTTTTAGGTAGGGTTGTTATTGCCTTTGTTGAATATCATTTTTAGTCGCCATGCTAGTTATTCTTATTTCAGTTTTACTAAAGGTTAGTTTTTATCAGGATGTTTTCAATTTAGTCACTTGCAGTTCCCTTTTGTCGTATCCCATCGTCATTATATGTTATTGTTTTTCCATTGTATAATACCGCTAATGTCGCCTGTGAAGCTTTTTAGCTTATATGGGCTTTCGCATGGAAGCATTTTGTATTTTTTTCTCCAAATTTTTGTCATTTTCTTGTTATGAATTTTTTTTGTATGCTCCTGTGTGAATAAAGAAAAGAAAGAAATGTTGAGGCCAAAGTAATTAATGCGTCATAGACGACTTTGCAATGTTGGGTCCAACCAAAGAAGTGAATTCGCATGCATTAACAGGACTAGAGGCCCATTCCATGCATTAAATCAAGTTAATATAGAGGGAAAATGCACATATTATGCTGTACATTATACAGCAATCTATAATGCACCATTTGTCACCTCCTTCCAAAAGCTCCTGACTGTTAATTCCTTATCCTAGACGTTAACAACTATACAAACTTAATCTTCATAGTCTCACTTAAATTAAAACGGAACAGACTTTCTTATAAATTATCGATATTTTAATAGTAGTATAGTACATAAGCCAACTTTGCATCCACGTTATACATACCTTCAGCACTTCTGGAATACGAAATTCAGCTGTCTATGATCCATGGGACGCACGGGCGCTCGGCATCACAAAAGCCTGAATTATTCAGATGCACGGAGGGCGGTAATTCAAACACGTGCTGCAGTAGAGAAGCTTAACCGCTCTGAGAGAAATAAGTGGGATTGTGCCCCAAATCGTGTTGCACTTTTTGCCCATTTATATGTCATCCTGACCCAGTCTGACAAGGCAACAGGGCGTAACAATGATACGTATATACTTTACTCGAGATTTGGGTATGGAAGTGGGTCATTATTTGAACAATATGAACGCATTCATTGTGGTGATTGCGTTTTGTGTGTCGCGGGAAGCATTTTTGCGGATACACCTTCGCACCAAATCGGTCGTCTGGGAGCTGTTTGTTACAGATACACCGGCGACATCGCTGTGCTATTGTTGAGCGTTGAAGTCTACCAATGCAATAATCTTCTAATATGTTTAAATATGCATGAAAAAACCGTACAAAATACAATACAATATTGTGCTGATGAGAAAAAGAATTAAATTATTTTATTATTCTCGAAACATCAACATATTTTAAAAATATAATGGCACCGTTCAATTATTTGGTTTAATAATAATTTATTTGAGGCAAATAAGGTGCATTCGC
Organism: Hyalella azteca; assembly: GCF_000764305.2. Lineage (NCBI taxonomy): Eukaryota > Metazoa > Arthropoda > Malacostraca > Amphipoda > Hyalellidae > Hyalella > Hyalella azteca. The sequence continues at coordinate 514,469 of NW_025935338.1, read as the reverse complement.
TTTTAAAAATTTCCATGAGAATTCAATTAACGTAGACGCGACATTCATTTTGATCTCATGTATACTAGATATATTATATATTTAACTCTCAGCTGAACGATATGAATGCCGCTCATTTCCCAGACGCAACTTTACGGCTGTGCCTCCACTTTAATGAGATCACGAGAGAATAATAATGATAATGGAGCTAAATTTCGAAATGAGAGCCAACATTTTAAAATAAAAAAGAAGGAGAATTTTTTTGTCTCTGCGTGTGAAGGCAGTGAAAATAGTTGATATTTTTGTTAACATTATATATTTAGAGATTATTTGTGAACTCTAAATTGCAAAGCTCATCATAGGAAATGAACAGTAAATCCATTGTAAAAAGTCTATTATATACTAGAAAGTTAGCATGAATAGACAATTAAATCTTGTAATTGGTGAAAGCCGGTGGTTCCAAATCATTCATAAACAATTCACTTCATTATTTTAAAACAAAGTACCGCAGCAGATGAAGGAAAAGCTCCTTGAAGCCGACCTTCAGATCAGAAATCACTTTCAATTCCTTTTTCGAAATTTGAAGGAAATTTGAACTCTTGGCACCATCAAAATTTCCATTCTATTTTAATTCTCACTCGTCTCTCCACTTTTAATTTTCAACAATTTTGACAAGAAAAATGTGCAGTCAACCGTGTTCTTAATTATATCAGTCCCGAGTTATTCCTTGTCGGATACATTGTATGAGCAATTTTATTTATTTCAAATCTGCTTCTCAATACAGCACATGTTTCTGAGTCGAATTAAATCCCTGACGTTCACATAGCAATTAAGGAACACTTAATCACATAGCACTACACGACGTTCACAACAATATTTTTTTAGTGTGAACTACTTAATAACATAAAACTACACGACGTTCACATAGCAAGTGTGAACTACTTAATAACATAGCACTGCCATACCCATTTATAATACCTCACTCCAACCTCTGCTCTAATGCATACAGAGTTCCTATAGCACTTCCGTGCAGCGATCCCATGGGGCGGGGCTCTCATTGTGTGGACTGTGTAGGTTCTGTCTCTTATACACATCTAGATGTGTATAAGAGACAGGTGTAGGTTGGGGCTGGAGAAGTGCGCTCTCATTGTGTGGGCTGTGTAGGTTGGGGCTCGAGAAGTGCGCTCTCATTGTGTGGGCTGTGTAGGTTTGGGGCTCGAGAAGTGCGCTCTCATTGTGTGGGCTGTGTAGGTTGGGGCTCGAGAAGTGCGCTCTCATTGTGTGGGCTGTGTAGGTTTGGGGCTCGAGAAGTGCGCTCTCATTGTGTGGGCTGTGTAGGTTGGGGCTCGAGAAGTGCGCTCTCATTGTGTGGGCTGTGTAGGTTTGGGGCTCGAGAAGTGCGCTCTCATTGTGTGGGCTGTGTAGGTTGAAGCTCGAGAAGTGCGCTCACATTGTGTGGGCTGTGTAGGTTGGGGCTCGATAAGTGCGCTCACATTGTGTGGGCTGTGTAGATTGGGGCTGGAGAAGGGAGACTTCCCATTCGTGGTTTATGTGGGTTGAGGCTGGAGATGCGGTCCTCCCCTTGTGTGAGTTGTGGGGGCTGAGACCGAGAAGTGGACTTCCCATTGTATGATTTGCGCAGGTTGAGGCTAAAAAAAGAAATTTCAAATCTTATGATTTCTATAGGTCGGTGTTGAAGAACAGTAATGCTGATTTTATGGGTTGTTTTGGTTGAAGATCTGCAGGGCCGGCGCTACTTGATTTTTACTTGCAAATGACACAGGTTGTAAATTAACGTGTAGGCTGTATTCCTAACGTGTCCCGTACATGGTTCTAACGTACCTCATGTATAATGAGATGATAAAATGCCTTGGATGTTGACAAAACTCATAAATATAGCTTATGTTACATATTAAGTATTATTCATTCTTTTGATCTTTCTAAATTCTTCGTTCAATAAATTTCTAACGATTTATTCATATAAAGTTTTTGATTAATTACACGAGATTATATGAATTAATTTAATTGAAAAATTATCAAAAATTATTAAAAAGCGTTAACGATTTTTGGGTGCAAAATTTTGCACGAGCAGCCGTGGCGTGAAATTTCTACCCAAAATTAAAATAAAATTGCATCATACGCGCGCGCTCCGAAGCCTTGACTGCCGTTTATTATATTTCGTCGAAATTTAATTCGGAAATTAATTACAACGTCGCAAACGGCTAAAAAAATTATTACAAGTATAAATTATTATTATTAATTTCAACGACTCAAACGACTAAAAAATTATTACAACTACGCAAATATTATTATTAAATTCAACGACTCAAACGGATAAAAAATTAATACGACTACGCAATTATTATTATTAATTTTAACGACTCAAACGGCTAAAAAATAGTTACAACTACGCAATTATTATTATTAATTTCTGCGACGTAAACGGCTAAAAAAATTTAGAGTTTATCTGAAATATGTTTGGGGTCAAATTAGAATATTTCATTTCAGAAAATTGATTAAATATAAATACTTACTAATTATACTAATTATGGGTTAAAAAATTATACGAGTTTTCTAAGTTTTGATTAGGCTAATGTTGTGCTCCTGATGCGTATCCCTGATGCGTACCCAAGATGCGTACCTCTGATAAGCACTTTTTCAAACCGCAAATTAACCATGAATTTTTAAGCAAGGAAAACGCAATTTGTCTGTGATTCCATCCAACAATTTTTTTTCTTTCTACTTAGAATAGAATAGAATAGAAGTGTCGACGTTGAAGAAATAGGCCCATGGCCTGTTGCCGATTCTTGATAGTGGTGCAGGATCTCCCGGCAATAAAGCCATGTTGACAGTCTGATAGGAGATTATTAGCAGTCAAATGATCTATCAATCGATCCCTCACAACAGATTCCATTACCTTGCAAACGGCACTTGTCAAACTGACAGGGCGATAGTTGCCCGGGCAGCTTTTGTCACCTTTTTTGAACAATGGTGTCACTTCACCGGCAACATTCCTTCGTTCAAAGTTTTTCGAAAAAGTGACGTCAGAGGGCCGGCTAGGACAGTTGCTAACTCTTTGAGTAATCTGGGGTGGAAGCCGTCTGGTCCACATGACTTGTTTGGATTTACAGCGATAAGGCGCTTGTGAACCTCTTCTTCTTGTATTTCAAAGCTTGTTAATTTAGAGCCGACTGGGCTCTCCTCAATAGCTGGAATACTGTTCAAGTCCTCTTCAGTGAATACGCTACTGAAAAAAGGATTAAGTACGTTGGCTTTGCCCTCATCAGAGGATATCTTTCGCTGATCTACTTTCAAATCAGAAATACCGTCCTTCATCTTGCACTTCGAGCTAGCGTATAAAAAGAAGGCTTTCGGGTTCTTTTTTGCATTTTTAGCAATACTTTTTTCGAGGGTTTTTACAGCGGTGTGACAGCTTTATTTAGCTTGATTTCGAGCTCTTGCGTATAGGTTATAGTCAGCATCGCTACGGGTCTGTAAATTGACTATTCGTGTTGAATAAAATCTTTTAGAATAGAATGTTCAAATATTTATGTGAAGTTACTTTCAATTGTATTATTTGATGGTTTCTCAATATAAAAAGTGGGTGTTGTGAATTTCAATGTAGTTGTTATTATTTTTTCTGGCAGCGCTGATTATTTAGGGAGAACTTATGAAATTTGCTAACGTTTGAGCGCCACGATAAGAGGCGGCAACAGAGCAACGTCTTCGCTACAAATTATACAAAAATGTAATTTTTTGTATAATTTCGCTCGCAGCTTGACGTCAAAAGCTAAATATGCCACACGCTTTCTTGAGGAAAGATGTCGGAATTAATATAGTTCTTTTTCAAATGAATAATGCCCTGTAGATGTCAAATTTAATATGCTTCATGATTACACAGGCAAGGAAATTTGAAATTAAGAAGCAAGATGAGTTTTTTCAAAAGACGTCGAATGCGTCAGGCGGAAAGAAATCGTCTGGCAGGATTTTGTATTAAATATTTAATACTTATTGCACTTTACATCGTCTGTATTGCTTCCAATTTACTACTGTTCTTCTAAATTCGAAGAAAACGCTATTCCGGATAATATAGAAATTACAGGATTTGACATAACGCGATTCTAAAATTGCTGGGATTTTTGTGCTCAAGCAACGCTAGGCTGAACTTCAAGTTGATTTGTATTACGGCAATTCAAATAGCTATAATTACGTAAATTGCAATAATTATAGCAGTGCAGTTGATTATGATTGTCGTTGTGGTGTCGCATTTATTGCCGTTAATGTGTTGAATTCTAAACTCACAACCTTCATTTATCTCCCGTTAATTTTCCTTATCTCTACGGATTTTCTTTATAAAGTATGCTAAATGCACTCTAAATTCTCAAGACACTTTAAAAATATTTTCACACTCAACAGCACATGATCCCAATATGTATTTATGGAGCATATTTGCTTCTCATTTTTCTGAAAAAGTATTTTTCTGCTATCAGAGTTTAATCACCCCAACACCATAATATAAACGTATAATTTTAATATAAAATATCGAACGGAATATTGCGACAAATAATTTTGAGGTCTTCTATCTCAGCAGAGGTCGAGTTGAGCTATAGTAGTGCATTAAAATCTTCACGCCAAACAGGGGGTTTAAAAAAGATAAACATTTAACTGTCTGCATAACAGTTCATGAATTGGTTCCAAATTTCAACTGACCGCAGTAAATAATGAACGAATGATTTGAGAAGATGGCACAAGTTGTTCCTTAGTCAATTCCAGCGATGAAAAAATTTGTGTATGCGTAATATTGAGTTTAGTTTATAATGAGAGTGGCTGCCCCACAACTCAAAATTTTAGCAATGACGAATGAATCCTTTTCGTGGGTGTATTCCTTTCGTGCCACGAACCTTGATGCGTGACAAATTAACGACTAACGAATGACTTGCTTCCGTGCGTGTAGCTTTACGAACCTTAATGCGCGATCAACTAACGACTAATAAACTTCTTACTTTATGCGTGCGTTCCAATCGTGCTGCGAACCTTGGTGCGTGATCGACTAACAACTAACGAACTTTTTCTTTTCCTGCGTTTTTTTTTCGTGTGACAAACCTTCATGATCGACCAACTAACGACTAACGAACTTGTATTCGTGCGTTTTTTTCTGGTGTTACGAACCTTGATGAGTGACCAACGAATGACTTCATGCGTGCTTTCGTGTCGTGTTACGAACCTTCACGCGTGACAGACTTTAAGGGTGTTAGCAAGTAAGGTGATTGATGCCATCCGCCTGAACGTTCAGTTTGTTCTGACATTTTATGTTTGTTAATGTTGCATTAAAGTTTGAGTACAAATTAATCAATGTAATTCATTTGTAATGTTCAAAACTTATACAAAATAAGCGCAAATACTTGCAGCGTCGCAGGTAATTTTAAGTAAGAGAATCCAATAGCTGAATCAAATAGATAAACGCAATTGCGTTCGCCAATAGACATATAGTTCGCAATTGCGTTCGCCGGATATGTTTTAAAATCTGGAATCAAGTGCTAGTAGCGTAATTGACTGTTATCTCTTTAGCATTGTTTTGGCCAGTGATGTCCGTAAAATTTGCCCATAAATGTTCATTTACGGGCAAATTGATTATAAACGTCAGTTAACGACGTAGGGCAATATTAGAGAATATCAAAGCTGGACATTTTAAGCTACATTCAGAAAAAGGAATGCATCATATCGTCCAAATAATGACACACTTTCTTACCCAAAGCAGGAAGAAAGGCACGTCAGAGAACTGATGAGGATTTTTTTTGTCGAGCTGAACTGGGTCAGGATGACCCACATAAAGGCAAAAAGGACATTCTATTTACACAAAGTTTAATTCGATTTTCTGAGCCTAAAAGTTGAGAATATTTTGCCATTTTCGGTCCATTTAGAAACAGAGCTTTGGAGGCACTTCTAACCATGAAGTAACTAAACTTTAGTGAGAAATATGAAATACCTGCACTTGATATTGGAAAACATTGACCATAGCTAAATAAGAGATGCCAAAAACACTGGTTACACAAGCACTAGGTATCGCAAAAACATTGACCATAGCTAAACAAGGCATGCCAGAAACATTGCTCACACATGCACTAGGTATCGCAATAACATTGTTCATGACTAAACAAGGCATGCCAGAAACATTGCTCACACATGCACTAGGTATCGCAAAAACATTGACCATGACTAAACAAGGCACGGCAGAAGCACTAGTTACTCCAGCCGTGGTATCGCAGGTGCGTGTTGCCGCTGGGCGGGGCAGGACAGCGCCCGGCAATCAGCGCCGATTATGCCCCGTATTGTCGGCCGCAGCGCCGTGACGCGGCCGCCGTCTGCAGGTGTCAGGAGCAATGTGATATTTTCTGATAATTTGATGATGATGTCAATTTGAAGGTGAGGTTTAGTTGATGATGAGGTAAATTTGAAAGTAAGGTCAATTTGATGACGAAGTAAATTTAAAGGCAAAGTTAATTTGATAACGAGGTCAATTTGATGGCGAGGTCAATTTGTAGACGATGCCAATTTGATTGTGAGGTCAATTTGATTGCGAGGTCAATTTGATGAAGAGGTAAATTTGAAAGTAAGGTCAATTTGATGACGAAGTAAATTTAAAGGCAAAGTTAATTTGATAACGAGGTCAATTTGAAGGCAAGGTTAATTTGATGACGAGGTCAATATTATCTGCCGACGTCAATTTTATGACCGGGCTGAATTGTTGACGATGATTCTATGACAAAGTCAATTTATTGATGAGATCAATTCGATAGCTAGGTAAATTTTATGCCGAGGAGAATTTTATGGCGAGGTCAATTCCATGACGAGGTCATGACCGATCACGAAATGATTTTGAGCAGATAAATTACTATATTAATTGATAAGAAATTCAAATCTCGGTGAAAAGGATGCTTAAATATTTAATGAGGAAACCGGTAAGCACTGCCTGGGGAGGTCGCAGTCTGTTAATCCGTTTAATTTCAAGAATCGGGGTGAAATTTTTTCAAATAATTTTTGACCGAGTAATTGCAACCGATTTTTTCTACTCATTCCGCACGACAAAGAATTTTTTTAGAAGTCAACAGTTCCATAACCACCTCTGTTCGGAATTAAAGCTAATAAGTTTCATCGCAGTTAAAATAAAATTTCATTGCCTCAGTCAGCTCTCAGGAAACTTTTTGAGACCTGCAAATGAAGTCCATGCCGATATTGCTAAAATTCTCAAACAATGACAGTATATGACATGATAAAACGCCTCTTTGGGCATTAAAAGTAGCTCTTTTAAGTCTCATATATTTTTTTGAGCATCCCAACAACGCGGCAATAAACTTGAATTTTCTTCACTCACTCCGAGAAATTAATGGGTTATATCGTCCAAATGGACAGTATATGTCTAAATGGAAAGTAGAAACTGTCGCTTAGCGCTGATACGCCCTTTTTACAGGGCCAAATGTGTCAGGATGACCCACTCAATGGCAAGAAGTGCATCTCTACTTGGACAAAGTCTAGCTCATTTTTTGGGGGGGATTGCGAGTCACAATCTAACGTCGGCTGAAGTTAATCATCCATTCGACAATCCTACACTTGTACAAATAAAGACGTATTTTTGCCATTGACTGGATCATCTTGACGTTGTTTTATAGTAAAACTGTCTCAGTATTTGGACAAAACGACACATTCATTCTCCAGAGTGCAGGCTTCCATTATAGGATGAGCTTAATGGAAGGGACAGCCAAGAGACTCGAGTGTCGTCGATAACTTTATGATTTCTCGGCCATTTCACTTATCGCACTCCTCACAGAAACTGAATTATCCTAAGCTTGTGCAGGATTTAGTTATCGTGGTGCAGTAGCGAATAGTAAATGGCAGTATCTATCTTTTGTCGCAGTTATTCATATAATTCAGGGCAGTGTTTAAAAGCCATCGTATTTTTAGCGCATTTTCTCATTTATGAAAAAAAGCACTATTGTGCTCGCCATGTCCGTCTGTCCATCCGTCCGTCCGTCCGTCCGTCGGTCCGTCCGTGACTTCACGTTTTCGTCGGCGAGAAAATGCGCTCTCTGTCACTCACTGCAGTGAGTACTGAGTTATATTTTTGTGATTGTGTCAGAGACGACTGGGGAGTTTTTCGAACCATCTCTCTAACTTTAAAAAGTGATTCATAGGTTCACAGCAAAACTGTTCATAATAAATAACGTTAGGAGTTGAATTCGTTCAAGATTATTCTTATGCTCAATAGAACGAGTATGTAAATATATATTTATTTTGATGTTTTCTGCAATGAACGAATCAATACCAAGGCTTTGATTTTCAATTGCCTGAGCTAAACAAATTCTGCAAATTTCACCAACACAGTTTACGGCAGACTGTAATGTTTAAGTGTCGCATACATTAAATTAATCATAAAACAAATTCTATTTAAATTATTGATTCTGAGCTGATAGGAATCCGAGCCCGCTTAAATTCTTCGGCCCACGGGTGGTTGGTTATAGCGAAGCAGGCTTTGCAATACAGGGCAACTCTTATACCGAGTTATCGTGTATGAAATACACGACTCATCGTAGCCGAACAATTGACTTTAAAATTTACTTTGTTTGGAACATAATTTGATTGCTGTCTTCTTACAAGTCACATATTGCAATATACTAGATCTCTGAACATAAATTTAACTCTACTTCGAGAAAATAATTCAGAAGCCTGAAATCAAATTATTTTCCATACTAAGCTAGATATTTAAAATCAATTGGTGAACTGCGGTAAGTAATTGTATTTCAAATTAATTATTTTATCTAAGATTGCGGAAAATTATTTTCCAGCGTAAATTGATATTCATCTATTGGTACATTTAAACAATATAAATATTGTTCGCAAAAGCACGAGCTAATATTCCGAAACTTTTTAAATGAGAAGCGAATAATCCCGTTATCTATTAGCCAGAAAATATACCCAAGTCTCAAGCAGTTCACCGCATGGGCCAAAAACTTCGCCAATAAACAAAAGTTGGCAACTCTAGCTTGACATTGTCCCATTAATTGAAAAAGTTGGTCCCCGCGACGCCCAGTCAGCTCTCTGAATTTAACTTCTAAAACTGACAATCATTATGAATTATTTAAAATTTATTTTCACCAATTTATGACTATTTTTTAGATTCTCTACAGATACTTTATGTCTCTGCATTTTCCCTTTTAAGTATACGGAGAACAGGAATGCATGACTATGCTTACGTATGTATATAATCAGTAATTTTTGAGTGAATGTAAATTATGATTGACAAGAAACACAAAAACGGATACTGTAGCTCTTTTTCTTTAGAAATTGTAAAATGTGAACAGCAAACTTCGCAAGTAATTGTATAAGTTTGTGGTTTTGAAGCAAACATTTTATAATTGTTAATTAAGGACCAAAATTTAATGAAAGAATACTTTACTGATTGTAGTTCAACATAAAATAACTTAGCGAACTGATCGAAAAAGAAGGTAAAAAATTTTCACTGTCCTGTCACTGCGCCAGCGCCTTCGCCAGTGCATCACCTCTAGGAACTCATCGCGGAAATTCTTTTTGGGTGAACAATGAACACTTACGAATGCATGTGAATAGTGACACATATATGAACAGTGAACACTTATATGAATGCATGATCGTTCGTTGAGGCCGTCATATTGATGCATGCAGGAGTGACTGGGTCATCAACCATAGCAATTTAAGTTCATTATTCAAATTCTCAATGATACAGGCAATTGCCACATTCAGTATTCTCGTGTTGCATGGGGAGTACAACATGATGTATTTTTAACTGCAGATTTAGAGTAAAAGACGGAAGCAACATGGCTGAGAAAAATTAGCAGACTGTTCTTCAACCGTAGACGGATATTTTATAAACACTATACGCTGTTGCCTCCAGCAGCAATATGCAGTACATATAATGTTCTAAATAATCATATTTTATAATTCCAATTATTAGTTCTGTAGTGTTTTGCAACTCACGTTATGCAAAACTAAACTAGCAAGCAAAATTTGCTAATAAATGGCACCATACTTTAACAGTGCGGTGCAGTTTTGCACCATCAGACCTGAAACACATTGCAACATCACACTTTTCGATTTTAAAATAAATTCTACCTCATTCACGTTTGACTTAGTGAACTTAACCGCAGTATTACAGGATCGGAATGGACATGAATGATCTTGTTCCTGCTTACTAATATTCATTTTAATACAACACTCCCACTCGTGCAAATTAATGAATTTTTCCAAATTTTTATGCACTTTAGCGCTCATGTGGGTCATCTGGACCCAGTTTGCTCCCGGAAAATGGACATATCAGTTACACCGGGGCAAGTATGTCGCTATTTGGACAATATGACTCATCAATTTTTATGAGTACGTAGCTCAGTTCTACTCCTCACGCCCTAATAATGAAGGGAAGATCAAAGGACTTGGTCGGCCCGACCTGCAGTTCCGTTGTAAGTGCGGCGAGGTTTCGATGATTTGTTGGCTTTGTTATCGGAGCGTAGGAAGTACATTGTGCATAGAAGAGTAGGTACATCGTGCCTAGAGGAGGATGTACATTGTGTCTAGAGGATTCACTTCGTTATAGGAGGGTACGAAGTATATTGTGCCTAGAGGGTCCACTTCGTTATAGGAGGGTACAAAGTACATTGTGCCTAGAGGGTCCACTTCGTTATAGGAGGGTACGAAGTACATTGTGCCTAGAGGGTCCACTTCGTTATAGGAGGGTACAAAGTACATTGTGCATATAGGGTTCACTTTGTTGTTGATCTTACGGGAATTTAATTGCAAAGGAATTGTACATAAAATCATTTTGGGTTCACGTCTGCTTCTGTTCTGGCTCCAAGACGAAATAATTAAACAAAAACAAAAAAATTGAAATCTAAAAACCCATGATGAAAGAACACGAAAGCTTCAGTAAATTGTGCATCTAAGTAATATTAACTACGTTGGCTTATTCCCAATTGAGACAAGATAGCCTGGGGCTTGAATCCCATGCCATATTGTAGTCTATGGTTATCTGCTAGGATTTTATGGAGAACGGCTGCCATATTTCCCTGGATAATAACACCGACGACTCGGATAAAAACCAGCGACTAATTAGACTAATCTGCATAGCCGCGTTCCATAGGGCGGATAAACCAGGCCTCAGAGGACTTAATATTCATGTACACACCAGGAACACTGAATAGGTCAATTGTCCAACTGGTGACACGTTTTGCTCGTAGCACCGATACGTACATCGATCGTTTATAAGTACTTATACTATCAGTCTGCTTATATCGCAAGTTCACAAGAAATTTAAAAGCAAAGGAAACGCCAAGCAAACATCGATATGGTGAATTTGCTTGGCGTTTTCTTTGCTTTTAAATTCCTTGTGATTTAGCAGGCCAAACATTTAGCAGGCCAAACATGGTGTGTATGACCCACACAAGGGCAAAATAATGCGGATCATTTTTTGGACAAATTATCACTAATTTCTTTGAGTGTAAGCTATAAGGATCGGACTCTGGGGAAATCTAAGCGATTATCTTTGTTGCCGGCCACTGGAGATAAGATTACGAGCATCGTTATAAGTGTAAGTTATCGTGATATTTTCCAAAATAAACATTAGCATCGCTCGATTTCGCAATTGGATTCGATGCTTTTTTTGTGATTTTCTCTAACGTTAATAGATTTTTGAAAAATTATTTATTTCGGTTTTTTTTTATGCGTTCGGAAAAATGTGTGCAAGCAAGCACACGATTGAAAAAAATTAAAGAATAATTTTTATAATGGAAATAATTAGGAGGAATAATTTTTCATGAATGAACTGGTATTGTGCGGCAGATAAACGTAGAAAGCGAAATTAATTTTTTTTATATTAAAAAAAATTCATTTATGGCTCTCACCTGAGGCATGAAGCACCCGAATGACTTGATAATAAATACGATCATTAAGCATTTCATTTGAACACAATTCTAATAATCAATCTTTTAGAACGAGTACCGGACGTGGCAATCGTACAGTTTGCTGAAGTGAAATCTTGCGGAACATTGCATGATCAGCGGAACCCGGACTCCAGGCTGCATCATTAGGCGTGACTCAAGTCAGTCTCGTTAAACGCGTCCGTCCCTCGCTGCTAACGAACCCAATCCTGGAGCGACGTCTGAGGCTCCTTAAGAACCTTACGCTGTCACCAACACGCGATTTAAAAGTGATATGTTTTACACGCCTGTTACATGTAGGAGTATGTAACTGGAATAACTGAATATGGTGCAAAAAATTACTTAATATCAACTTAATTTAGTGAATAAATATTGAGCAATACACTACAACCATCTGTCAACATTCGTCATTCACAACGATGCGTTTCTCTTAGCAACAAGACCTCGTGCGGCCGAGCCGTGAAAAAAAATTTGAGGCATGAAACAAATTATTAAGTAAAAAAGTTCCGGGCACAGAAATTCACAGGACATAATGCAACATTCACGAACGTTGTTTTTATCAACATTTGTGTAAGAAAATATCTTAGAGAAAAGTCTTTCTCGAAAATAACACAAGTCTTGGAACCACAAAAGGTCGACATTCTAGTGCGGGATGCGGAAGCGGCAGTGTTGCGGGCGCTCATTTGAAGCTCGCAACAAAAACCGAGCAGAGGGTCCTGAGAATTCATGAAAGCGGCTGACTTCATCTTTACTGCGAGTCCCGAGGTCGCTTTCTCGGCGGTGAGGCAAGTCCAGAGTCTTATGGAACAACTGATCTGTAAACCTCGAGGGAAATCCTCCGCGCCGAAGGGATAGCCCTCCAATTTACGATCAAAGCTCGCATAATGGCGATAGACTGCGATTGCCTCCGATTCTAAGGCCTTTCTGTTGTAACAGCGAATTAGTTGCCCTGTCACTTCTGAATCATGCGCTCTGATCCTTATTATCAGATGTCCAAAGTCATAGTCGGAGTCCGGCTGGTCAAGTTTCCCTTTTTTCGCAGATAAGCAGAAGAAATGTTTGAGCGACGCAAGTGCGATGTTTGAGCGACAGTCGTGTATGACTTAAGTAAAGATTCGGGACGATTTCAGTAACGTTTTCATACGACTGTTAGATTACCGTATTTTAATGATTGAGGTTAAGGCGAGGAAATTGTGTTGAGTGAGAGTTGTTAACCAGTTATCGAATAATGTGCAGCACTGCAATCAATTGAATATCAATTCAATTGATTGAATTGAGCTTCAATCAAGAAATACAATTTCTCTATAATTTTCGTTCATTTTGGGAGGGGAGGTGGATAATATTGTAATCTTTGAAGATTGCCTTCCCCAATCTGACGCTTGGTATAATTTTAAATTTAAATTTAAATTTATATTATTTTAATTTATTTTTTATATTATTATATTATATTTATATATATTTTAAATTTAAAAAATTTTAAAATTTAAATGAGTCATTTTTTTCCATCTGCAGTTTACATGTTCAAGTTGAAAGGTACTGTGCACGTAGTGGACGATGGAGTCACATATGCAAATATTCATTCACTGCACCCAGTCTCAGTAAGCCAAGTACTGGATAAAGCATATTTTATATATATTATTTAAGCCGTGGGATTCAGTCCCATAATAGAAGCTCTTAATATAATGCAAAGGAAGTTACTAGTTATTGCACCACGTCTGAAGACGTAGGTACGATGTGTGTAACTCGAACGCTAACTCGTGAAGTTAAATAGCAACATTTTTCTTGCTGTTCAGCGGAAAATGAGAGTAATTGGCCTTCGGATGTCATCTAAATTTATGCCCTGAATTAATATAATTTTTGATTCATGTTATAATAAAATTAAGCCCCTCGTCATGAACATTTTATTTTGTCATTGTTTAGCGAATAATATGCAGTAATTATGAATAATAATGTGCAGGAATTATAGTTATAAGAAGCAATGTTGAAAAATGTATGACTCTCCTGGATCTCTTGGGTCTTTCCGGTGCAAACAAATAGCGACTTGGTTTAAAAATATTCTTTGTGGCCATAATTTTATTCCAACAATTGAACATATTTACTTGAGTAATGATATCCATGGTATCGTAGAAGTAAATAGGTAAATTCGGTAGGTAGAATTTGTTTTTCCTAAATAGTATCGGAAGAATATTTTCGAAAATGACAAAAAATATTCCGAAACAATATTTTTGAAAATTATTTAAGAAGAACATTTTTGAAAATTATTTAAAAAGAATATTTTCGAAGATCAGCTAGAAAGAATATTTTTGAAAATTCTTTAGGAAGATAATTATTGAAAATTATTTGATAAGAATATTTTCAAAAATTCTTTAGGAAGATTTGTTTTGAAAATCGTTTAGAAAGAATATTTTTGAAAATCATTTAGAAAAAATATTTTTTTAATTATTTAGAAAGAATTGCTTTAAAAATTATTTAGGAAAAATATTTTTGAAAATTATTTAGAAAGAATATTTTTGAAAATTGTTTAGGAAGAATATTTTTGAAAATTATTCATGAAGAATAATTTCGAAAATCATTTAGAAATAGTAAAGAATATTTTTGTAATTTATTTAGGAAGAATATTTCCGAAAATCATTTAGAACGAAAATTTTTTGATAATTATTTAGAATGAATATATACAGGGTGCGGCGTGGGAACTTACTCTTTTAAAAAAATCACAAAGTAAAAAGTATTAAAGATAGCGTTTTAATTCTTTCTTTTTTACAAAGAGCTACATTTAAAGTTTCGTTGGGTTTACTTACAAGTTTAATTCTTGAATATTACATCTTGTAGGTGTAAAAACTTCATAGCCCGCGCACCATATTGCGCATGGCGCCACCTTCCTAGGACTAATGGCCGCCACGTGGCGCGCAATTCAAATAAGTAAGTTCCCGCGCCGCACCCTGTATAAAAGTTATTCTGAATTACTATTTTTTGTCTGTTTCCCCCTTGTATTTGCCATACAAAGGCTAGCAGGTTGAGATGAGAGATTGCGTTCACTATCTTGGATCAGCAATGTGGCAGCAATTGGCTCAGATTGTTCGATTCAAACCCACGACATAAATTATTAGATATTGAGAGCTTAACGCGAGAGTTTCCTTTCATCGCAACTTACGAGCTCCACGAAAGGAAAGCGCAAACACAATTCAAATGCCAATAATAAATACTTCACTTCGGTACAAAAAGAAAGGGAAATAATTTCTGAGAAAGGCGATCTCTGGGTCTTACAAAAGGATCCTTCGAGAGCTTACATTTGTTCTTATTTATTTGATATAAAAAGGGATGGTGTTTTTCAGACAGGCGTGAATGATGAAAGAGTCAAAACATTCTTATTATGAAAGGAGCGGCGCGGACGGGGGAACAGATTCTTGACATCTTTATGAGACTCGAGAAAATAACTGGACTGTCTGAGCCTTTGTTTCAAGCGTAATAAGCTCTACATTTTATTTCACTTCAATTTGGTTATAAACTGTAATTCTGACTTCATACGCTCATATCCCTATTTGATTTGAGGTGAATTCCATGTTTAAATTTAAGGGAATAAGTTCAAAATTCCCCGGAAACTTGATTATTGCCCTCATTGAAGGCCAGCGGCTATTGGTGGCGCTTTCAATCGATACTAAATAGCCTTGGTCATCTCTTTTCACTGTCGAATTGTTCACATTGTCTCCATTTTATTGTGACATGAGAGTCAAGGAAAATCCTTTGAGCAAAAATTAACAACACATTAAAAATGAGCATCAGTTCAATGCTCGCCGGATTCCATCATTTATAATGAGCACTGAAAGTCGAAACTTTACATCGTAAAACACACAATTATTAACATTGCCTAGTGATTACGAATTTGAAGGCGAGACTTCGACTCTATAATTATGATCTCTGTACGAGACTTCAAGATTCCTCCGCTTAGTGGACAGTCGGGGACGCGACAGGGGAGGGGGGCTTTGCCGCAGAGTGAGGGGGCAGATGGGGAATTTCCCACTGATGGCGGCCAAATAACCCCCCATCCCACATCCCGCGAGTGTGGGAAGCTCGGCGGGCGGTTTGGTCTAGTGCTCGTAGTATAAAATATATTATCGCGTTTGCAATACCGTGAGACAAAACCTGACGGCTTTCCAAGCTAAATCCGTCAATCACTAACGGGAAATCGGCTGCTAACGATTCAGTGTTAACAACAGGAAGTACACGATTGTACGATTATTGTACTTCGACTGTGTTGCGTGTACCTAAGCGAGCTTCGATTGATTCATCCATTACTGGATAATGTATTTATTAATTTCAAAAAGTAAATCGAGCGGAAATTCAGTAACCTCCGTGTCAGAAATTTTCACATTAGCGTTTAATGCAGAAAGCTCGAGCTTTTGAAGCTCGAGCATATTGAAGGTCAAGTTAATAAAGCCATTAACGACTTGGACTGATCAGACGCTCTTTCGAGTTCCTAGATGCAGGAACGATGAAGCAGTTGTTTGTTGCTGTCGTGCGCCCGAACCTAGAGTTTGGAAACGTCATGTGGTCACCGAAATTTGAAAAGGACAAAAATTTAGTAGATAGTGTTCAAAGACGCGCAACAAGGATAGTTCCGGGCTTGAAAGGCAAGTTCTATGAGGAAAGATTAAAGATTATGAAGCTTCCAAGCCTCCGTTATCGACGTCTGCGTGGGGACCTCATTGAAGTATACAAGTATACTTATGGCTTATACAAGGTCCCAGAAGGATTACTAGAATTTGAAACAAGAACCAACACCGGGGGCCACGGCTATAAACTAAAAAAACAGCGTTGGAACACATCCATGCGACAACATTTCTTCTCGCATCGAGTCACCGACAAGTGGAACAGCCTCCATGATAGTATCGTTGACGCTCCGAGTATGAACATCTTCAAAAACAGACTAGACGAAGCTATGCAGGAGCATATATTCAGTCTTAAAATGCCTAGCAAATTACAGACCAGGCAATAAGTCTAGCAGCTATCTCAATCAATCGTCAGCTGTGGAAAGATCGGGTTCCAAAGGCCGGATCCCTTGTGAATCAAGTCACGAAAAGTTCAAGAATCGGCAACAGGCCATGGGCCTATTTCTTCAACGCCGACAATTCTATTCTTTTCAAATCTAAAATCAGGATATCACGGTTTGTCTGCACGATAAGTAATTTGCAGCCACAAAAATTGATCCATTAGAAGTTGAAACAAAGTTTGGCTCTGGAGTTACTTTAAATATTTTCAGTTAAGAAGCAATATATCGATATTTCGGTTCAGAAACGACTATATATATTTGGAATTAAATATAACTTTTAAAATTAGTATAATTTTAAAATTTTCATTCTAGGACGTAGTATTGAAACGCACCCAATAAAATGATTCATATATTTCTTGGAAGTAATACTTAACGAGTTACATTCAAGCACAAATATCGATGATACATGAGAATATTGGATTGTAAAAAAGAAATTAGTTACTGAATTTGGAGGCTGGAAAAAACATAAAATACTAAAACTACCAACAAATAAAATCAGGTGGTGCAAGATTTAGACTCTAAGTACCGAATTCCCATACAAAGTTGAAAGCAATGTCTGGATAAACTTGAAAACGAACGAAATAATGAGTCTCATTAAATTTGAACCTGTAAAAGTACGAGGTAATAAACACATTATTTTCAGTATTCTCAGGCACACTCGCGTGTAAATATCATTTCAGAGACTAGGTTGATTTTCAACGCAGAAATATCACCAGACTTGTTCTAACGCACCCGAGGAGCCTCAACGTAAAGCTTTTATATGGTTTTTATATTTGCTATCCGAACAACACACAGAGAAATGGTTGTCCAAATAGCGATGTACTTTTTACCCTTGAGTGGGTCATCCTGACCCAGTTAGGCAATGTGTGTCACTATTTAGACAAAATGAACAGTTCCTTTATTCGAGTGAAGTTTTCCTGTGAAGAAGCTTGAATGTTATTGAAAAAATCCGTTCGTTTTGTAGCCAGGATACATCGCACGTTCTAATATTAATAAAGACCTTATCTTATAAACCAAACCACCCCAACGTGAAAAGAATCATTGGATTGTATGCTTGCATCAAAATAATTGTTACTGATACAAGCATCAGAATCCCATTACTCTTTCATAAAAAATATCAGATTTACGAGGTTCTAGTATAGATCAAATCATTGATTCTGTGATAAAAACGTCAGAATCACGGGATTCTATGATAAAAACGTCAGAATCACGGGATTCTGTGATAAAAACGTCAGAATCGCGTGATTTTGTGATAGAACCATCAGAATCGCGAGACTCTTTGATAAAAACGTTAGAATCGCGTGCTTTAGTGATACAAACAACAGAGTCACGTGATTCTATGATAGAAACGTCAGAATCACGTGATTCTGTGATTAAAGCAGAATCATTCGATTCTTGTTCATGTTACATTCAAATTCGTTACCGTTCATCAACTAACCCCAAAACGTGGCACAAAAAACTAACTTACATTGAGTATAAAATATTTTAAAAGTTAACAACAGTTATTAGTTCGAAGAAAACTCTGACAGAAGATGATTAAGGGCGTTTATACAGCGATGAATCTAGCGCGACTGAGTGAGGTGCGGCGTAAAAATATTCTTTTCATTTAAAAAGGAATATTTTGAGCGCAAATATCACGCTATTTAAACATCAATTCGAATAAAATATCTTCAGGCATCGTTTATAATTACTTTACATTATCGTTGAATGAAGTTTGTGCACAATGTCAACTTGGATGAATGTAAAACTATCAACACGGCAACAATCACCACAAAAATACCGTTGGAAATCTCGCCGCACTTCGAACATTTCATATATTTCGTTTATTTCTTTATATTGGGAGATTAGGTACAGGAAACAATTCATTAAATTATTTCGGGCCGGCTGAATCATTTGGTAATTTTACAAGCTAATAACCAAGTTCAGTTATACATGAGGTAATTTTACAAGTTAATGATCAAGTTATTATGGATCACTACAAATAGAAGCATCTGTCGAAATAAAAATACTTATTGTCTTCATAATGACTATGAATAAGTAGCAGAAGTTGGTAAAGAAGTTACTGAAGCCCAAAACAGCTGTAGGTCATTAGTAAAGGCTTGCAATCGAACGCTATATCACAGGCGTCTAAATCTACTCTATCGGTAAATAAAGTATTGTTATTTATAAGTTAAGTGTTAGAAATTATCCAGAAAATTATCCAGTTAAGAATTTACAATAACCCAAACAAAATACAAAACATCTCAAGTTTGAAGCGGGAAAATAACGATGAACAAACTCAGTCGTGATTTTTTCTCCCGTCCACCTTTCCCGAAAAAATTGTGAAGCGATATCACTTAAATAATAGCATGAATTTAGGAAAATTTCTGTAGACACGAATATATTTAAAATACTTCAAATTGAAGTTTTAGGTGTTCCAAAAAAAAAAAATTTCAAATCCAAAGCAAAATCTGTTATATGACCATTTTTTGGGCAATTCATGTAAAAATTTAATAAAATGAACCAAGATAAAATAAGTTCCTTATAACTACAATATAAAAACTACAAAAGAGAACATATACAGAGCCGTAGGTCCCAGGCTATATAAGTACAAACGAATCAACAATTTTCCAATATGTACAAGTAGAATGCAAAAAAGTTTTCCGTGATAAGAAAAGACAGGAAAGCATATTGTCCACTTGCAAAGAAACACCGATATTCAATTTTAATTTACAACGAAAACATCTTACAATGAAAACTCCACTTGAAATATAATCACTGTAATGATTATAATCACTGTAGTGATATTTTAATCGCTGTAATGATTTCAATCACTGTACATGTGAGCTGGCATAATATGTATCGATTTCAACGAGAAACAAAATCTAAGAGAATTATTAGTAGGTATTACAAACGCAATACTGCTGCTAGTCCACTATAATACAGTTGGCAGCGATATCACTTCATTAAAGGCATGAATCTAAGAACATTTCTGCAGATACGAATTTATTTAAAATACTTCAAATTCAAGTTGAGTGTTCATCACTTTTCACTTCGTAGAAAGGCTCCAACTAAAATTTCTAAAACTACAACTTCCACAAGCTAATCCATCTGCTTCTCCTATTTTTCTGTACACGGGAAGGTAAAATATTCGCTAAAACCACCGGTATTAGTGGACTGGTTTGAGAGAGAATTTTATTGAGAGAACTGGTAAACTGCTGTGCTTCTCGAGAAAATTCAGCTCTCTCTGATGAATGAAATGCTAACAGATTCCTAACATTGAATGCTTGTTATCAAAAATGAAGAAAGCTTTCCAGTAAAAAAGACTACCTATATCGAATTCCAGTGTTGGCACGGGAAGAATTTGTACAACAATAAAGTAGGCGCTCAAGTTCAAAGGGGGCATTTCAATAGAGAAGTTCACGATGTAGAATTAAATGAACGAACTGAATGAAATGAATAGAACGTTAATATGCGGATTTTCAACAGTTATCAGTCAGCAGGTAGAATAAATATCAATGCGGTCGGCATAGTTCCAATGAGTAGCAAACCATCACAGACTCAAAGTAAAAGTATTCGCAAAACCTACAGCAGAACACGCCCTGTCATCATAGAGGGATAGACCAAGTGGATAGTCGAGTGGATGTCTTGGTAAAGTCTTCAAGTCTTTACTCATCGAGTGGATCTCCTGGTGAAGTTTAAGAGCATACACCCTGAGTGAATCTCAAAACAAAATCTAGGAGCTTACACATGGAGTGGATCACAAAGAGCTTGGAGGCGAATGCGTTGACTGAGTAGCAGCGGAATCAAGAAGACAATAGTTAAACTGATCAGTTGACGCCGACGGTGAAGAGTGACCTGCGAGATGAAAGGTCCCAGAGCTGTCACAGGCACGCCGTTGAGGAGCTGGTGCGAGGGCGGAGGAAGACTCGGGAGCGTGCGGGTGCGGCAAGCCCGGAGACGAAGGCTGTGACCATGAGTTAGAGGGAAGAGGCGGCAGAGTACCAGCTGGAGGACGAGTAGCAGTAGCAGCAGGAGTAGCGGAAGAAGGAGTAGCAGGAGTACAAGAAGGAACAGAAGAGGTTAAAGCAGCAGGGGAAAAAGTAGCAGAAGCGGGAGGTAAAGTAGCAGAAGTAAGCGTTGCAACAGCCGACGGAAGAGTAGCGTATGAGACAGGAGGTAAAGTAGCAGAAGTAAGTGTTGCAGCAGGCGGAAGATGTCAGGCAGCACGCGGTCAGGAGGCGCTGGCGGCGCTGGTCACGTACTGCAGGAAGCAGATGTTGCACACGCGCACAGGCTTCCAGATGCCGAAGTGCGTCAGGGGCACCGAGCGCTCGCTGCAGCCGCCACAGAACACCTGCGCAACACAGCCATGTTAATAATGCTGGTGGTGCGTGGTATAGTGGGAATAATGAGTGGTTTAGTTGCAGGAGTGAGTGGTCTAGTAGGACGAGCGAGTGGTCTAGTGCAAGCAGTGACTGGTCTAGTGGGAAGAGCTAGTAGTTTAGCGAGAAGAGCGAGTGGTCTAGTAAGGGAAGCAAGTGGTCCAGTGAGATTAGTGAGTGGTCCCTCTAATGGAGAGATTCAGTGAGCTAGACGCCACAATCCCCAAGTGTGAACGCACCTTGCCACAGTTGCGGCAGTGGTGGCGGCGTCTCAGCATGGTGAAGGCGGCGCCACAAGCCATGCACCGCGGTGCCTCCTGGTCAGGTACCCAGCAGGGAGGCTCCTCGGCGGCTCCTCGTCTGCCCACGTCACCCGCCCCTGGCGCCGAGGGTGCCACAGGCACTGACGAGGGCACTAGAGATCCCGACGAGGGCGGCACGTCTAGGGCGGGGCTCGCCAGAGAGCCGCTCACTGACGGCGATGTCAACGTCCCGCTCTCGTCCCCGCTTGCGTCCTGCACGTGGCAGGAGACGAGGGTTAATTTAGGCATAATTTGTGATAATTTGTCATTATTGTGCTTATTACTTCAGTATTTCCTACGTGGACAATATGAAAATTAAGTTAATTACCTACTTGAAGTGCAGAAATTTGAAGCAATGTACTTGAAATCCGTCAATGCCGGAATATCAAGTAACGCATTTCAAGTGCAAAAATGCTGGAATCTATAGTGATGTATCAGAAGCACGGAAAAAATAAAGGTGGAAAGATGTAATAAACCTATTGAATACGCGAATGCAAGACTACTTTTAAACTAAAAATTATTGAAGCCACGAATGATAATCTTGTATTGCGAAAAAATTTTAATTTTATCGTAGCTATATAAAAAGTGACATGCTTTAAAAGGAACTAAAGAATAAAATTAACCCAAATGTGTGAGCAGAGTTTTTCATAGAAGTAAAGGTTCAAGTCGATGTATAAAGTATTCATAAATTTAAATTAAAGTATAAATATTAAAATATTCGTGTTTGCGATCAGCCATTGAAAATGGAAGATCGAATAACTCTTGTTGTAATGTAACCTCAATATTTTATATACTTTAGTAAATTTATAATTGACTTTTTGTTATAAATTAGTACCGTCAAGTGGGGTGACTTCGGCCACAACTACAACAGAAACAAATAGCAGCAAAACAAAATAATAAACGTTGGCCAAAGTCACCCCAGTAACTTTGGCCAACGTTTATTGTTTTTTTTTCGCTGCCATTTGTTTCTGTTGTAGGTGTGGCCGAAGTCACCCCACTTGACGGTAGCAGTAAATAATTCTAGGACATTTTCCTGGACATTGAGAACTAATTTGAATAGATTATTAATAAAGAGTAACTGAATGTGCGACAGATGTTAATGATCCAGAAGACTGTACTGAAGATCACCTGAGCAAGAGGTGACGGGAGCGGCGAGTCGACTGTAGGGGGCGCCTCTAGAGCACCAGAGTCCTGATGTTATAAATAAGAAATCAATTAAATTAAAACGCTTTATTAAATTAAATATTTAAAATTAAAATTAAAATAACATGCTTGGATCAAATACAAAATATTGAGAGCAATTCAATTGACATTCAGGAATTCATATAAAATTTTATTATTATTATTATTATTATTATGCATATAAAACATTAAAAGCATATACCTATAATATAAAGTCACTTAGTTTAACATAAATTAGTGCCGGGTTGGAAATATGATCACTTTATATTCAAGTATAAAGACAGTGGGCAGATGATAAGATGATTTGAAGCTTATTAATATCACCATTCTGAAGCCACCCACTAATTTTATTGCTAAATATATTTGAGTACCAATACAATTTTAGTGAACTGGGTTTGAAAAGGATCAAAAACACGCCACTGAAAAACCGTGTAACTTTTCGGAGTAATAAATTTGAAAAACATTTAAATGACAATTAAATAATGTTTAACTAACGACAATTAAATTACCGTACCTATTAAATTTAAATGAACCTGGAATTAATAACAAATAATTATAAAATAACAAATACACTAACCTGGGTGAGGGGAAGACGTTGGGGGTAAGCTCGCTCAGAGAAAGCGATGGGGGGGAGGGCGTGTGGGGGAGAAGGCTGGGGCTGGGGGAAGCTGCAGGACAGGCTGGGGGAGGAAGGCTGGGAGCTGCTCCCCAGCCCCGCTAGCGCGTCCTCTGCACTCCCCACGCTCAGAGACTCAGAGTCTGGGGAGGAGGAGGGGAGACTGTGAGTGAGCCGGTACACTGTACACTGGAAGCAACAAAACAACACCTACTGTTTACATGAAAAAAAAATACAGCGCACTGTAAATAGAATACACTTCCAACACTGTTGAACACAGGAAGCAACAAAACAATATTTTTTACAGGAAAAAATACAGCAGACAGTAAATAGAATAGTACACTTCCAACACTGTACATTTTATACAAGAACATTAAAAATTATAAAGCGTTGTGTAAATAGAGTACACTGCAAATACCTACTGTACATTTTAAACGTTATACAAGAACACTAAAATTATAAAGATTACCTATGTAAATAAAGTACACTACACGAGAAGCAACATAAAACTTAAACTTACCGTATACTGAAGCATTACTCAAACAAAGTTTAAAAATTAATCCAAATATTACTTAGACACAAGTTAAAACTATCTAAAACATTACTTGAACACAACTTAAAACTATCTACAACATTATTTAGACAAAACTTAAAACCTAATCTATGAAATCACTTAGACACAACTTAAACGTAATCTACAATATTACTTAGACACAACTTAAAACAATAATTGCTCTGACCCTGGCTGGTGGAGTGAGAGTCAGGGTCTAGCAAACGCTCGGACTTGATGGGAGGGTCTGGTGGAGGGTCTGGGGTCTGGTTGAGCAGGAAGACTGTGCGCAGGATCCTGCGCAGGTCACTGGCATAGTTTGTCTGCAGCTGGTCTGCTACGCCTGATATGCAGACAAACAGACGCTGCACCAGATCCCGAGGGTCTTCAAACCTGCCCAGACAACCATGCAGTGAATAACGCTCAATAATGCAGACAAAATTAATCATTTGGAAGAACGATTAATTTAAATTGAACGATTAACAGAAAACGATTGGAGCCAAGGCCAATAGTTAGCACCAATCACGTCACAACAAACATTTCTGGATATTCAAATAAAACACGTGAAAATACCTACAAAATTACACAAATTCATTCAATTGAAATGATTTCTGAACTGACTAAGAATTAATAACATGCTTTAATAATTAAAAATGATTGGAATTACTTTGAAATTTGGTCATGATAATGATTCAAGCTTGTTGATGACAAATAACACATATGAACGTTTTATTACGAAATTAGTATGTAGGTACGGTATCGCATTTAAATGTAAATTGGATAAAAAAATTATAATTGTAAAGGTGAATAAGCCAAAGACACTGAATAAAATTTAATAATTTAATAATCCCGACTGGACCATAAAAAAGAAACAAGAGAATCTGGGAAAAAAGCAGTCAATTATGGTAATTGTTTAGGTGATTAAGCCAAAAGACACTGAATAAAATTTAATAATCCCTACTGGACCATAAATCAGAAACAAGAGAATCTGGGAGGAAAAGCGGGCAAAAATGAAAACAAAATCAGACAACCGGTACAGAATTTGTGACTCACCGAGCGCGCACACGCCAGGCGGTAGCCACCTCAGCCATTTGCAGGGCCAGGGCGACTTCTTCGTCGTTGAGTTCATCGTCTTCAGAGAACGCGGCCCCCACGTCGCTGCTTGTGCTGCTGCTCTCACCCACGTCCTCACTGATACCTCGTCGTTCGTTACCCACGACCAAACCATCTTCGTCGTCCTTTGCTTCGTCACTACACAGCGTTAAACCTTCTTCATAAACTTCCCTTGGATTTGATTCTTGCAGCTCCTCGGTGTGCATATCTCCAGCAATGCTTATATGATCATCAGCAGGCATAACACTTGCATCATCTGCATGAACTTCAGCATCAGTTGGATCGTGCATAGAATCATTTCCCAGAGCTTGGGCGGATAAAATGCTTTCGTCGTCTGTCTCTTTGCCAGTTCTTGATCGGTTTGGTCGAACAGGCGGTGATAGAACATTCTCAGGGTCGTCATCGTGGTAGCTTTCCTCCTCCACATTTGGACTGTAAACAGACTCGACAGAATAGGCTTGGTACCTGCCGTAAGAGTTATTTAGAACCTCCATGTGTCGCTCTGGGGTTGAGGAGTGGAGGGATGTTATGGTTTCTCTGGGGGAGTCAATGATGTGAACGGTGCCCTGTTGGTGTCGAAGGCGTCTTCGACTGTAGTTATCCAGGCCTGGCATTACTTCTTCGCTAATTTCCCGAGAACTTCTTCCATTTGCGCCGAAATTAACTGACATAAAATTGGAACTGTGGTCAACATAAGCTTCAGGTTGTACTAA
Organism: Hyalella azteca; assembly: GCF_000764305.2. Lineage (NCBI taxonomy): Eukaryota > Metazoa > Arthropoda > Malacostraca > Amphipoda > Hyalellidae > Hyalella > Hyalella azteca. The sequence goes on along the minus strand of NW_025935338.1, from coordinate 488,643 downwards.
GTGGTAATCAGGCACCACCATGTCATGGTAGAGGTTGTGGACACCAAAGATGGTGGGGTCAGCCGCCACAGCGCTGCTCACACACTCGCCAATGCTGACGGGAACAGTGTACTCGCTGTCGTCGGTTGGCAAGGTTTGGTCTAACAGAGAAGGTTGCAGGAAGTTTCCACCAGAAATCTCACAATCGTGCATTGACTGCTCAACATCGGCCAATAAATTTGCTGGTAAAATACCTGAAGATGACTCATTGAGGCAAGCAAAGGTACGAGGTCGGGCCAAAGCGTTCCTTAGTTCGCCCAGAGGAGCATTCCTTTCCTGTGGCCAATTCTGATGAGCGTTCACAGATGTGTGGTTATTCACAGAGGCATTAGCATTAGCATCAAACTCGTAATCATTTCGTGATCGTCCTCTAGAACTGGAATATTTAGACCGATGTTTAGGCCGATCACTGGGCAAACCAGACCGATTGCTGGATGTGTGGTGCGGTCTCCGAGTTCGCTGCTGCGACTGTTCGTGATCAGACTCAGAGTCTGCTTGAGCTCGGCTGTCACTGGGCAGATAAGATGCCAAAGCCCTTCGTTCACCAACGTACCCCGCTAAGTCTGAGGCAGGCAGCGTGTTGCGACGAACAGACTGCTGCATTTGTGCTCGCTGCAAGCGTTCGTTGTGCAGGTCGTAAGCGCGCTGCAAACGAATGGCTTCTTCCAGAGACGGCAGATGCGCCAGGCTCTCCACCGTGGCAGTGGTGTTAGGAGGCAGGAAGGCTGGCAGAACTTCAAGGGCTTCAGACACCGAGGGCATCATCGAAGGCGACCCACGGTCTTGTCCTGAATTTGAAGGAGATTTTTTCGACTTTCTGCGAACGCGTGGCCTTTCTTCTGTGCCGGTCAACTTGGCCAGGAACCTAGGAACGAAATTTATTTTTAATTACGAGACATTCATTAAATTAATCGATGGATCATCCAATACAATCTAGAGCTCTTATAATCTAATAAACAGAAGAGCTTTCAACAGGAAAATGTGATCCAACAGAGGCACGGGTTTAGGTGCCATCATTCCATCAAGTATCCTCAGCCTTCAGTTATTCATTAGCCTTAAAGTCAACTAGAAGCATTTAGTTATCCACATGTCTATTAATTATCCATGTTTTTTAGCTATTCATATGTCTTTTATGTATCCACATCCATATGTCTTTTAGATATCCACATGTCTTTTAGCTATCCATATGTCTTCAAGTTATCCAAACGCCTTAGGTTCTGAAAAAGCCTTTAGATGTTCATAAGCCTTTATTTATCCAAAAACCTTCAGTTATCCATAAGCCTCTCCATAAGCCTTCACTTATCCACGAGCAGTTATTTATCCACAAGCCTTCACATGCGGGATAAAGCCCCTAGTACCGTCTAGCCATCCATAAGCACCTGTCACTGAGTCGCTCCTGCCGCAGACGTGCGCGGCTGGAGGCGCTGCGATGCACGCCGGAGCCGCTGGTGCGGCAGCGCTGCGAGTTGCGGTCTCGCTTGCGCTCACTGCTACTTCTGCTTCGGCTAGCTGGCTGCTTCTCTGCTCACATACACGCTCAATTTAGGTAAGAATGTTTCCGGTTCACACATACACACTAAATTAAAATCAGTATAGGTGCTTGATCATTCGAAATATTATGCTTCTCTGCACACACATACGCTCAATTTAGGTAAGAATGCTTCCGGTTCACACATACACACTAAATTAAAATCAGAACGTGTGCTTGGTCGTTTGAAATATTAAATGTTTTATAGTCTAAGTTTTAATGGGATCAGTACCTAGTCTCAGGATATCTTTCATGTTTGTTATGTATTATAATTACTATAAGATCATGTCAGAGGCCGGATTCTACGAGAAGCATATCAAGCTTCGAAAACAAGGAGGCACATTAGTTTAAAACTAAAAATTAAGGTAGAACAAATATTGTCTGAATATTCTTTGGAGTAGGTATTGACTCGTTTATAACACTTCATCAAAATCCATTACTGCATAATTGTCTCGTCAAAATAAATCAACGTTTTTAATTATTATCGTCAAAATATATTAATATAAAGTAATTAGTCTAGTCGAAATTTAGTAATCTAATAAAATCTATTTCGTCAAAATATAATAATATGACGTAGTACGTCTTGTCAAAATCCATTAATGTGGAATAAAGCCAACAAACTGGCAGGTCAAAACCCATTAATGAGCCATAATTAGTTTCGTCCTCAAAATCCTATAGAAAGCCAACAAACTTGCTGGTTAAAACCCATTAATGTGCCATAATTATCCTATATAAAGCCAACAAATTGGCTGGTGAAAACCCATTAATGTGCCATAATTATCCTATATAAAGCCAACGAACTGGCAGGTCAAAACCCATTAATGTGCCATAATTATCCTATATAAAGCCAACGAACTGGCAGGTCAAAACCCATTAATGTGCCATAATTATCCTATATAAAGCCAATAAAGTGGCAGGTCAAAACCCAATCAGTCAGTCACTCAGTCACTACTAATTGGTGTGTATAGAGGGTAGAATCTGGTAGATTTATAGGAAATAAAACTAGTAGATCTATTGATAGTGCTGTGCACTGTGCTATCCTATCCTACAAATCTGTTATGTGACTCTTCAATGTTTAGAAGATCTGCATTCCTGAAGTGTTTTTGTATATTGAAGCCAGTTAAATGGCCAATATTTAGCTCATTACCTTGCTCCATACAAACTTTACAAAGCAATTGAATAGATTTGTCAATAATTGCTTACCCAAAAATCCCTAAGTGGTAAACACCACCTTGGCCTGTTGGCCATTATTGAAAGCAATAAGTGTCCTTTTTAGCCATCCATTACGATCCATATACTGTTAGTAGGCTAATTGCAACATAAAAAATAACACTTCAAAAAAGACAAAAAAGCTGAAAAAATAAAAAAAATCAAATAAATAAAAAAAATCATGAAAAAATAAAAAAATCGTTAATTTTTGATTTAAAAAATAAAATAAGAAAATCACCAACCCTGAAACCCATTAATGTGCTATAATTATCCTTATTAAGTCAACAAACTTGCTGGTTAAAACCCATTAATGAGCCATAATTAGTCTCGTCCTCAAACACAGGGTAAAATAATGCCAGCAAACCCTGGGCAGGGAGGAGGTTGTCCTCGGCAGTGAGGGTGCGACACTCAGGGTGACGCTGCAGGAAGTTCTGGATGAAGCTGCTCGTGAACGCGGCGTTCCTGAACGCCACGGGGATCTCGACCTCCTCCTTCGGCCCTCGATCCTCAGGCCTCTTATCGTCATCTACACGATAATTAATAAAATTAATCATTAATAAATAATTCATTCATTATTAAGATAATCAAGCACAATATGCACAATAATTAAGTAAGTCAGGTACGTGAGGCACTCTTAGGTACTAACAGACAGTCAGGTCAGATAAGGTACCACACAGTCAGGTCAGGTACCACACAGTCAGGTCAGGTACCACACAGTCAGGTCAGGTACCACACAGTCAGGTCAGGTACCACACAGTCAGGTCAGGTAGCACACAGTCAGGTCAGGTACCACACAGTCAGGTCAGGTAGCACACAGTCAGGTCAGGTAGCACACAGCCAGGTCAAGTAGCACACAGCCAGGTCAGGTACCACACAGTCAGGTCAGGTAGCACACAGTCAGGTCAGGTAGCACACAGTCAGGTTAGGTAGCACACAGTCAGGTCAGGTAGCACACAGTCAGGTTAGGTAGCACACAGTCAGGTCAGGTAGCACACAGTCAGGTCAGGTACCAGCAACACAGTACGGCAACACCTCCGTGACTCACAGTTAGGCAGGCTGTAGGTGCTGTTCTCAGGCAGGGACAGGCTGGAGTGCTGTGGCTCCTCCAATGAGCACAAGCTCTTCTCCAGCGCCGCCAGCTCTTCAGGGCTCATCGTCCACAGCAGCTCACGGATCTTGCTCAGCAAAGTCTGCGGAAGGGAAGAACAGGTAAGCAGGGGCCCTACTATCAAAACTCGTACGGTAGCGGCCAATTTTTCGTCTGTGATTGGTGGGTTCAGCTTGATAAGCAGTGAGCGACTGATAGAGTTTTGAACTCGTACCTATCTATTTTTGATAATACGACCGGTGTCATATGCAAATATGCACTGGCGTGTATACGACACCGGGAACTGGCGTGTATATGACACCGGCATCTTGCCAGGGGCCTGCCGAGGTTAAAGTTCTCACCTTAGATGTCAAATTGAGGCAGTCATACTAACCTCGAATAATCTGAAGCGTTATGTAAGTGTCCTCACAATGAAAAGTCTGAAGAGGCAAGTGTCTTCATGCCTTGATGGGTCTGAAGAAGTGTCTCTTCATTAAATGGTCTCAAGAGGAATGACTCCAAGCCTTGTGAAGGGTCTGAAGAGGTGTCTCTTCGTTAAACGGTCTGAAGAGGAATGCCTCAATACCCTGAAGGGTCTGAAGAGGAATGCCTCAATACCTTGAAGGGTCTGAAGAGGTGCCTCTTCATTAAACGGTCTGAAGAGGAATGACTCCATACCTTGAAGGGTGTGAAGAAGTGCCTCTTCATTAAACGGTCTGAAGATAAATGACTCCATACCTTGAAGGGTCTGAAGAGGTGAGAGAGGTTGCGGGAAGACCCGTGGTCCAGGTTGAGGGGACCGTCAGGGAAGAAGAGCAGACCCGCGACGATGGCGAGGCGCGGGATGGTGAACATGAGCGCGGGGTCGCACGTGTCCACCTGCTCCTGGGTGATCAGTGCCAGCAGCAGTGCTCTGCAACCACGATAATGTCAGTTATATACATCAATATAACAATTAAATACCTCATTATATCAAGCATCAACAAAAATATAGCAAATATCAACGTCAAAATCTCCAGTATCAAGGTCAAAATATCAAATATCAACGTTGCTATGTTCCATATAAACGTGAAGATATCAATGTCAATATATAAATATCAACATAGATATACCAATATATATGTCGCTATCTAAATATTAATATCAAAATCACTCCATCTTTACAGCGTACATTATTACTGGATTCCCATTCACAAATAATTTTAAGCTAAATCAATTTTTAGTAAGGCATAAAATAAATTTATAGGTCTATTGTTAATTATAAAGAGCAGTCAGCATCAACCGGTAATTGTCGCGTTTGAACACATATTAGGACATCATGGGAAAAGCATAGCGACACAATGCAGGACTACATATTAGTGGTGTAAAAGGCAGTAAGTAAGAAGATAAGTAGACACTGCACGCACCTTTGCACTGTCTCGGAGAAGAGCACAACGACGCACTGCAAGACTACATGTTATGAGTATAAAGGGCAGTAAGTAAGAAGATAAGTAGACACTGCACGCACCTTTGCACTGTCTCGGAGAAGAGCACAACGACGCACTGCAAGACTACATGTTATGAGTATAAAGGGCAGTAAGTAAGAAGATAAGTAGACACTGCACGCACCTTTGCACTGTCTCGGAGAAGAGCACAACGACGCACTGCAAGACCTCGTACTCCTCAGGCGACTTCACAGGCACCATTGCGCTCACGTAGCTCAGCTCAAACTCAGAGAAGAGTAAGTCGAAAATCTTCAGCGACTCCCGGATCTTCTCAGTGAACTCTTGCTCGGACTTCAGGCACTGTAATTATATTTATTATATATTTGTCATTTCAATGATGAAAATGTGATTATATTACATTTGAACCTAAGATCGAAACAAAAACAATGACGGGTAATTTTTTGAAGATCTTCTGTACACAAATTGAAAACTATTCTAGAATGACATAAAATGATTGGGGTATCTAATGGGGTCATTAAAATTTTCTACAAGAAGTTGATGCATAACGCAAAACTAAGTCATTGTTCATCTTTCCACAAATAAAATTATCTTTTATTTGTAGAGTAGAAGCATCTAAGAACATGAAAGAAACCAATTCTAACTAAACTACATTTATTATTACAGTTATTATCTAAAAAAATTTCATAGAAGCATAATAATTTGATAGATGACCTTAGTTATTAACCAATAGTAATTTCATAAAAGCAAAATTAATTACAAGCACACCTGCTCCCTGAGAAGATTGCGGACAGTCTCAATGGTTTTAGTGACCGCCTTGGCAAGCGGACGCATTCGGGAGCTCTCACTCTCCCTGTTGAGGATGCTGCTGCCTGCTGCTAAGCACTGCCAGGTACATTTTTGTTATCACAAACGTGCAACAAATGGTACTACAAATAAATAAAGAAAATAAGGGAAGATAGTAATTTTTTAGCTTTAATTGCAACGAATTCCTTGCAAGTGTTTACAATCTTTTCAAAAATGTGGTACAAACGGTACTACTACAAGTCAATCAAGAAAATAAGGAAATGTAGTGATTTTTTCGCGGTAACTGCAACGAATTCCAATTAAGTGTTTACAATATTTTCACAAACGTGGAACAAATGGTACCTACTACAAGTAAATCATGAAAACAAGGAAAGGTAGTGATTTTTTTTTGCTGTAATTGCAACGAATTCTAATCAAGTGTTTACAATCTTTTCACAGACATGGAACATGAACGCAACAATTTACTCACAGATATATGAAAACATATAGTGAGTGATCTTTTAACCCCAATTACAACACACATAGTATTCCTTATAAATACCTTCTAATACCTTCTAATAAATACCTTCTAAGTATTCTTTCTAAGTATTCACTTCTTCCTTTTATTCACTTCTAAGTTAGGGTCAGACTCCTGCGTATTGGAATAATTTTCTCGAAATGAACTGGGACAACCGGGACGAGACAAGAAACTACTAGAAAAAAATAACGGGACATACGGTAAATTTGTCCTGGAATAAATGTATGAAACGGGAAGGGATGGGTGTCCCGGACTATAAAACGATACGAAACAGATATAAAACGAGACCTGACATAACGAAACGAGACATGTCTTAAATATTCAAGACGAAAAAAGATATTCCTTACTATACGAAAACAAAACTCAGAATTCCGAACGCGTGGCTAAGGAATACCAAGTTAGCCCTTGATTGTTAATGGGCAGTTGCCAGTCATGGGCAGATTCGGTGACATTTAGCTGCCAATCTAATTCGGCAGTAATATTAGTGAGCAGACTTGACGATGTATGGCTGAATATTGAGTGAATGATGTAAGCTGTCGAGCATACATCATACGAGTTCAGTATACGCTTGATGGCATCATCGTGAGTCGGTGACGTTATGTCAATTGGTCAGCCGCTCAGTAGGATGTGGATGTGCTTTCTCTAGCCCTACAAGACGCCACAAATCATAAGTGGTAACTGGAAATATTTTAAGGAGCAAAGAGCAGGCAAGACCCATGATGGCCGAGATATTGACCAGGCTAATAGTCAATGCCAACCTTATGACGATATTTGTTAGTTCACCGAAGACACCACACCGGGCATGAGTAGACACATTTTTTTGTGGCCTATACAGACTCTGATGGGGTGTTAGACAAACTGGAGAACATCTACAATGAATATAAGGCTACAATGAATTTAAAAAGTTTAGACGTACATGAGAATGGTAGACGAATATATCATATTTTTTGATGTCAGTTAACCAAAGCCAAAGTTTACACCCAACCGAAACATTGAAAAAAGTCTCTTATGCCATCAGCATTTAATGCACTCAGTCATTTAATTTTACACCAAAGATTGTAAAAATAAACATAATTGTTTGCCTGGCAGATGTCTCGTAAAAACTTGTTGGATGGAAGTAGGCTCACAACAAGCAGCTACTGGCCGTTACTCGCTAATAACCACTGAAACAGGCAGTACTCCTGTACACGAGGTTTCTAGCCTGTTCATTAGTACTGGCTGTAGTTTGGATAGAAAATGAAGCAACGCATAAATTTGAGTTGAGTCCAACCTCGGAGTCAAGCTAGTAATTAGATATGTCTTAAATTTCATGCATATCTCTTCAGAACTGGAGACTTGTGAGCTGTTCAGTTTCAAAAATTTGTTTTTAGAATATCAAAATTAAAATGATGTAAAAATCGGTAATAATTCCTCCCGCTGCATATTTCTAACAATTATTTATACCTATTTTAACTTTTGCCCTTGCCCTTCAAATTTGTTAGATGGGTATTAGCGATGTCATTTTACAAAGTAATATACCGTACCTGAAATGTTGTAAACCAAAAAGTTTTGATCAGATAATGTCTGAAACAATTTTCTATTCTAATTACATAGGTATTACACAGAACTAGAAAGTTTCACTACGTATGTCTCGTTATAAAAAGATGAAAATTCTGGGAAATTTTAAAGCTCCTATTTTAACCGGGACGTCGCAACTTGGTATTTTCCTGGAATTTCCGCGCAGTGCTGAAAATTGTCCCGGTTTTTATTGCTAACCGGCACAAACCCTATTGTCTCGACTCGAATAGAAAAAAGTACGAACCAAATGCAGCAGTCTGGTGAGGGTTATAGCAAGATTATAAGTAACGATGACATGGAAATGTCAGTCGAGAAACTAATATTTTAATAAGCAACAATGTCTGTGCCAGTACACTCATTTTTATGGCAGCGCCAAGTAAATGAGTAACTTTATCCATCCCACCTCAGCACCAAACCAGAGCTGTCCTGCAAGGTTCCCCTACAGGGCTAAGGAAAGGTGTCACTCTATCCCACCTCAGCACCAAACCAGAGCTGTCCTGCAAGGTTCTCCTGCATCACGTCATCCGGGAACTTGGCTCTGAAGTCCCTATTGGCTCGCTCGCCCGGGATGATCTCATCCATGATGGACATGCACAGACTCACCACCTGTACATGATATACCGTATACATCAAAGTTAATTACATTGACAGTTAACTAAGAAGTCCAATATTTGTTACCTACTGTGAAATATAGTAAAAAATAATATTTGGAAATTAGTTTTCATTACCATAGTGGCTGGTTTTATCATCTCTTGAGAAATTTCTTAAGGGAATTTATACATTATTATTTATTTATAAGTAAATCTTATGCATGAGGGAGATTCAGACAGAGGAGGACCCAGAGAAAATAATAAATTAACTGTGAAAGGATTAAGTACCCAGAAATAACTTAACTTATCCAGAAAGTACTCACAGTAAAAAATCATAAATTGTTTTCAAATTAGGTAAAAATTGCAAACATTTCAATTCCTTAATTAGAAATGTGAAGAGGAAATAGGTAGTTTTAAGTTTTATTCTGACATCCAACAAAAATATAATAATAGTACTATAATGTACGTAAATTAAAATTGGAGTGAAACAATGAGAAAATTATTATTAAACATCAATTTACATTTTAGGCATTTCATCAATAAAATATTCAAAATATTCATCTTGATCTTACAAAGTTTAATCATAGTTCACAAATATTTGTTCAGGGTTATTAATGGTACCTAACAGGTAAAAACAACAAGGTTGGCAGATAGACCCCATTCTCTTTTGCATTCATTCATGTAGCCTCTTCTGAAAAGCTGGTCATTTTCATAAGCAAAATTAGATATTTTTATTGAAATTATATTTACAAGCTCTGAGCCTAATCCAGATTCCCTAATAATTTCAGCAACAAGTAATGAGATCTTCACAGCTGATAAGTACCTAACTTTGAGTGGTATGAGTATATCTGGAACACTGAAAGTATTTAGAGCATTGACAGATTGCTTTTTCATTCGTACAGGAGATGGTTCCTCAACAAACAATTCATACAGAGGGAACAACAAGCACCGAAGTAACAATGTTTACTTTTTCTATGTTTTTTTTCAAATTAAGGAATGATTACTTAAGTAAGGCACTAATTCCAAGTAATGTGAATAATGTTATGCAAATAAAAATATATTTTTATAAGGTCAAAAATGTTCTCCTACATAGTTACTCAGCATCTTAAGTTGATATGAGCTAAGACTAATGTCCATAATTAAATATTATATACCTTGTCTTGACAGTGTCTGAGCTGATTGACAAGAGCTGTGCACCTCTCCGGATCTTTGCGGCCATCAAAAGTGTCTAGCTCACTGGCCACCATATTAAGTTCTTCATCAGCATAATAAAACTGCGCCAGCAAGGAAGGGTCATCTCGCTGCAAATGGAGTGATTTTAACATAGGGATTTTAACCAAAGCAATCTAGTATATAATATAGCTAAAATTTCTTCATTACAACAGGTTCAATCATTCATGAAACAGCTACCAAAAAATTGTTAAGCTAATTGCACATCTTTTATATTCCTGAAACATTTCTGACAAATAGCATGTATACTACCGCATATACAAATTACAATATACTTAAATAAATGCAGTAAAATACATTGATTGTATATAATGAAATATAAGTTAAAATATTTTAAATATAATATTTGTCAGTCAATGCTACTACTGGGAAGGTCAGTACGGTACTGGTAATCAGTATGTATCAAACGTTCTAGCTGCAACCTCTGCTTTCTCACCATTTTCAGACTTCAGAGCAACAAAATTATTTCTCACAAAATGGATTGAAATCATTGAATTTTATCCATAAGTCTCTTTTATGCTAGATGAACTACATTTAATCAAATTGTTAACAAAAATGCAAAATTAGACTGTAAGATTGCAAAGGTTCTAATAATTTTTTCACTCTGGAGCAGAATTGGAATTTTCCTACTTGTTTCTGAAATCTTGTGGCTCAAACATGACAAATTTTTAATACATTTGAATCTTGTGGCCCGATCATGCACTTTTGTTAACAATTAAATAGGTAATTCATCTTGTGGCTCAGGAAATAGCGGAAAAGCTTTATATATGAGTGGCCATAAAGATAAATGTTTTCTACGCTCGCTCTGGACTCTGGAGTCTGCAGCAGCCAAATTTCATTCTTAAGTACGTACCGGTACCTAGAAAAATTCTAAACCTGGAATGCTGCTAGGGTAAACGTGGTATATTCTGACACATTAAGGACGCATTGAGAAATTAGAAACTATAAAAAAACGTATGCGTTACGTAAGTTCAGTTGGCTTCACGTGACTCTCAAAACACCTCACTATGCGTCAGCAAAGATGAAACGTCACAAAATGTTGCCATATTTATTAAAAAGCCTTTAGAATGGAAACCTACCAAATCCCTATATTCAGTCACCATAGTGGCAAAGCAGAGAGTTTTTTAGACTCTCCCTCAAGTTCATTTTTGAGTTCTATAAGTAGACCAATAAAGTATCATGGATACAAGCAGTGTGGAATTCTAGAGGGATAATAAATTAACCAGTACACATAGCATATTGGAAAGCAGGACCTGAAAGCTTGGAAAGGCCAGGAACTTTAAACTTTCAGTCCATTATTTACATATCCTATCCCTTTCCAGAATTCCATTTGTGATTGGTTTGTTATTTTAGCCACTTTCAGCTTTCCAGCTTTGATTGGATAATGGAATTGTAATATTATCTGCTTTCTAGCTGTGATTGGTTGCTGGAAATGCTTTCAAGCTGTGATTGGCTGATGGGGATGCTTTCAAGCTGTGATTGGTTGTGCCCATAAGCCCCGCCCCCAGGTATGGTACCGTCAACCGGGGCTACTCGGGACAGTTTTGAGTGTTTTTTGTTAATAACTTCTTACGATGAAACATTTCATAAACAAGTTTAGGCTCATTTTATAGCTCTTTGCGAAAGCTATCGAATGGCATCTTCAAAAAAATTCCATATGCTATTCGTAAGGTGCCAGAAGCAAAAAAAGAGTGTCCCGAGTAGCCCCGTCGAACAGGGCTACTCGGGACACTGGGAATGAAACTTCATTTTAAAACACTTGTAGCATGCAGAGCGTACTCATCCATTACTAACAGTACTCTGAAGTCTGCCTCTTTCATTGTAGATGATGTAGAGGTAGAATAAATGACATTTTCTGTGATTTTTACTTGTTTTTCCTTTATTGATATGATATTGCCATATACATTAATTACCGTATTATTGATGTGCAATTATCGTATTATTGATGTGATCTGTAAGCTTACAGGACGGCTCGTAATTTCACATCATTTTAATTGGGTTAAGTGAATTTACTATAGTAAAAAAGATCGTGAAAAACATACCTGAAACAGAAAGGAATATTTTAGTGACAACCAACGTATCTTTTGGAGAAATAAATCGTAGTTTTGGTCAATTACTTTTCATTCTATGATGCCTGGTGCACAATTCTATACATGACATGCTATGCACAATTTTGTGATGACTGATGATGCACTAATTTTTCGATAAGTGAAATTTTTTTCGCTGAGCAAGGAAAATGTGATCAATATTCTTTGTTTTTAATCAATTTTTTTTGTAATTGGAGCTTTTGCTAACTGAGGTTCTACCGTAAATGCGTTTTTGGAGGTGTCCCGACTAGCCCCGGGGGGGTGGCCCGAGTAGCCCCGCCGTGTGGAAATGGCCGCCATTTTTTTGGGGAATGAGATAGGCAATATCTGCCAATTATGTTTTCAAGTCGACACCTGGGTGCAACTTTTATGTAAGTAAAATTTTTTAATATGGCGAATATTTTTTTTTGCTACAGACCTTAGCAGAAGTAACTTTTCAAAACAGCGTTTTCACCATTTTTTTCAGGAATTTTTCAAAGCTAGTAAATGTCGTATTTTTCGACTGCCTTTATACTACATAGATAGGAAAAATGTTGACGTTTACGCCGCTATATTTAGTTTTGCAATATTCCAATTAGTTTCGCTACTATAACAGTTTTACTCCATGTCGGAGGTGTGTCCCGAGTTGCCCCGCCAGTCCCGAGTTGCCCTGGTTGACGGTATATGTACTACAGTATACTGGTTAACTAAATACTTAACTGAAACTTGATCATTACAAACAAAAGGCCTGGACATTTTTTAAAAAAAAACTCATTAAATATAAGACAAAAAATATCTATCAAACACGAGATATCCAAATAATTCTATTACAAACCTAATGCACTAAACAATTGAAACATTTTGTCCACTTTTGATCCTCCTTTTCATTTATAGTTAGTCTCCTGGCAGGCTGGCAGAGCACTGTATCAAAGGAAAGCTTTTCACCTTTGGTGGAAAGCTTATTTATGAGTGAACTTCAATTCTTAGAATTCCAGCCTGGATACAAGCATCATCATACATAAGAAATTGGTTTAAATCTTGAATAAATGAGGATATTAAAAATGAACTGATTCTAAAAAATCTCTGGTTTGCCACTATGTCCGTCACTGTGTGTGGCAATATTCGAAACGTGGTGAGTCGTATTGCGTCAGCGCTTCAAATTTAACTGATACGTAATGCCGACATCCACGTGTTTGAATCCCATTCGCTGTGTGAGCTGTATTGGGATACAACACGGCTTTGAATTAGAACACTAACGAATATTGAACACTACTTAATTACGTTTTAATTAACAGCTATTAGGCTTTTAATTAAGCAAATTTCAATTTTTGTACAAAGCTTGGAACGATCTGTGTGTGTCCAATTCAAGTCGTGTTGGAATTAGTTTTCATGTGTCTAAATCCATTTCTCAACTTAATCATCTATTAATTTATTTACGACTTGAAATCAGCGAATACAAGTATACTTAAAGGATTCCTAATATATTCACAGACGTA